>NW_028317931.1:2322500-2455000 GCF_062004578.1 Staurois parvus | reverse complement strand
CTACTTTATATATTATTTTAAAGCAGATAACCTAGTGAATAAAATGGTGGGTGCTGCAATTTTTTATGTCACATAGTACTCATGCAGCTATTTTTCAAACGCAAATTGTTTTTAAAGAATGCGCTTTTTTTACTTTTAATGCACAAAAACACAGTATATTGGCCAATTATTTGGTAAAATATAAAATATTATGGTATGCCGAATACATAGATACCAAACATGACATGCTTTAAAACTGCGCATGCCCCGTGCAATGGTGACAAACTGCATATATTTTTAATATCCATAGGCAACGCTTTAAAAACCTTTACAAGCTACCTACAGAGGAGGTCTAGTGCTAGAATTCTTGCCCTTGATCTGACATTTGCGGCGATATCTCACATGCATGGTGCAACCACTGTTTACATACTGGCACAGGGTCAACGCTTGTGCACGCGAGCGCATGGGGGGGGGGGGGCTAGGGTGCTTTTTTTTTTTTTTTTTTTTTTTAAGTTATTTTGATTTTTTTTATTATTTTTACCCTGTCCCTTTAATTTTTTTTTAATCACAGTTAATGCTATCACAGGGAATGCAAATATCCCTTTAACGTCAATGGGTATTGTGATATATTCTTTTTTGAGAAAGCTGAGGTCTATCAGACTCTAGATATCTCCTCTGCCCTTACATTATCTGATCTCATCAAGATTGGTGTGATCAGATGCTTTCCCAATTTACAAATGGAGCTGTTTATATCCTGCAAAACTGAAGTGCTCGTAGCTTCTGATTTCTTAGACTATAGAGATGATTGGCAACATTTCAGTTTCCAATCAGCTCTATGGTCAGCTGGCAGCAACACCGGCTGCATTCTCAGGTTCCCCAGATGGCACGGGACTGCCTGAGAAGGCCATGGAAGGCAGCGGGGGAGGGGGACATCTTCTCCCGCTGCTTATAAAAGCAATCCTGCAGCTAATTAGCCACTAGGATTTCTTTTACATGAAAGCCAATTTCCGGCTGAAAAAAAAGATACCAGGATGATGCCTGCCGCTGAAGGCATTATCCTGGTATAACCACTCAAAGTCCAGTGATGTACCAGTACGTTGCTGCTCCTTGTTGGGTGTATATGCTATGTTCTTTTATTTTATGCACACAAAAGTGTGTGGTATGCCCACCGTTAGAATATACCACTCTGCAATCAACCACTTTTAGTGATGGGCACACATGAAATGTGCCAAAAAATTTTATAAAATATATATGCCGAAGCAAAGGGGCCATCCACCCATTGGCAACCACAGGCCCCCATGCTTCAGCATATACTGTGTGCTCTTTTTTTACCTGCGGATGAAAAATCTCATCCAACAGCACTGCACACACTTACTTATGTATATTCTGAGAGCAAGACCCTGTTGCTGTCAGAATAAACATATAGGTGCTGCAGCTGAATGACATCCTCATTTCTCAAGCAAGCTTTTTGCCCCTTTCTAAGATAGGTATTTACAAACCTTTGGGGAAAGCCCCGGTGATTAGGTCGCACGGTGCCACGTGCACCAATTCCATGATTGTACAAATGTCTAAATAGTGGCACGTTTGAATAAAAAGTGTCCACATATAAGTGGTACCCCATATGGAAAAAGGATGGCACCAAGTCCCAAACTATCTTGTCACTGATCCCTATGTAGTCTGGGCATCCGGGGGACTCTACATGACTATCTTTTCCCTTGTAAATCAGAAACTTATATGTATAGCCTGTTGCCCTCTCACAGGTTTTATACATCTTGACCCCATATCTGGCACGCTTGCTGGGAAGAAATTGTTTGAAAGCAAGATGGCCAGAAAAATTAATGAGGGACTCATGAACGTAAATGTTTTGCTGGGGACTATAGACATCTGCAAATTTTTGGTTAAGGTGATTGGACGATAGAGTGTGTTGTCATTGAAATGCATAAAATGCATTATACTCTCATATCCATGCCTGGCCATTGCAGCAGAGAACACGGGCATATAATGATTTGGGTCTGTGGATCAATACAACGGCAATTCATTTTTTTTACTAATGCCCATGTTGAGGGTTAGGCCAAAAAAAACCTTTAAATTCAGAAACTGTAATGGGTTTCCATGCAAATGGTCTGGCAAGGTTTGAATTTGGGTTGGCGGTGATAAACTGTTGTGCATATAAATTGCTTTGATCCATGATCTATGCATACAGATCTTAAATGAAAGACAGCTCCAAAAAATTAAGGGGAGTATTTAATTTGCTGTTTCCACCTGAATTCCGGGTTGGGCAGTGAATGGTGGAAGTATGGGTGCACTAGCTTGTACTGCACTTATGGGACTTGCCACTTCACCAAGTGATACTGAAGTGCTGGTATGTGAAAGATCAGCATGTACTGGGCTGCTGGTGCTTGCCAGTTCACCAAAAGGTAGAGCGGCACTAGTACTGGCACTCCACTGCATATAAGAGTCATCATGCGTTTGTAACATCTAAGAAACCTGGGAATGGGGTCAGGTATGCGGGACCTCTTCTCCATTGTCTGAGCAATGTCACGGACTGCTTGAACCGCTACAAAAAATTTACTGGCAAGTGCTAGCAGAGATCAGGCCTGATTCTGCAAACACTGCGGTTTTGTTTGCAATATATCAAGTGACAGTGACCTACTGAAACTGCACTTGCTGAGGGAAAAGGGGGGGTAAGAGTAAGGGCTAAACACAGGTGCTGGCAGGTGCTGGGGCTGATCCCGCTAACGCTGTGTTTTTGGAGACACTATACTAATGTGAACGCTGGTATAGTGCTGATCTGATCAAAGATATGGATCCATTCAGACACTATACTAGCAATGGAGGTTTACTGTGTATGAGCATGTTCCTGGCAATTAAGGGGTTTAATGTGATTACTGGTGTACTGACGGGCAATCTGGGAGGGCTGTGAAAACCTCGGGAGCACGAATCATGTATATATAGCAGTATTTCTACTGTAGGGTGGCGCAGAAGCGGTTATACATATCCAATAAAAATATTTTAAAAATATAATTTCATCATAAATTTAGGAGAAAATGTATTCTGTGACATGTCTTTGCTAAAAAAACAATCCCAATACGTGTAATTGAATTGGTTTACATGAAAGTTGTAGCATTTACAAATAGCGGTATAGATACTGGAATTTTTTGTTTGTCTTTTACTAATAATGGCAGTGATCAGTGACTTATAGCAGGGACTGCGGCAGGCATTCTGACACCAATACAGTGATCAGTGTTAAAAAAAAGCATTTACACTGTACTAATGACACTGGGCAGGAAAGAATTAACAATGAGGGGTGATCAAAGGGTTAACTGTGTGCTGGGAGTGTTTCACTAGGGGGCAGGGGGCATGTGCTTCACTGTACTCACAGCTGACAGGAAGGAGGGCTGTTAGTAAACAAAGTAGCCCCTCTCCCCGTTGGTGATTGCCAGTAATCACTGGGCGCCAGCCGATAATCACCTGACACCTGTGGCTGCGAATGGCAGCATGGGTAAGGCACATGCACGCTCGTGCATGCCCCCTACCCAAAAATGCATATATATATGTGATTTTGCACACTCGTGCCACCCTGTAGCAGTATTTCTGCTATAGGGCGGACAGAAAGTGGTTAACGTCTTCCTGCTATCGCCTCCCGGGCCTTCAGGAGGTTCTAAAGGCCGGGAGGCCGAGGCAGGCATTCAATCATGTGACTGCTGTAATTGGCAGTCACAGCGGTCATATGATCGGAAAGCTCCAGGTCACAAGTAAGCATCTGGAGTCTTCTGGTACTTGCCGGTAACTGTGCTGGGAGCGCACAGGGCTTGGGCTCTTAGCACACAAATGTTTATATTTTGGGCGCATAAATCCCACATGCCAAGAAGAAAGAGCATATATGCATGAGATTGGCGGGAACACGTTAAAAAGAAGCTTAGTTTCAGGTTTATGGACATTTTTATTCTGTAAATATACACTCACCGGCCACTTTATTAGGTTCACCTTGCTAGTACCAAGAAAATATTCCCGACACCATTACACCACCACCACCAGCCTGAACCATTGATACAAGGCAGGATGGATCCATGCTTTCATGCTGTTTACACCAAATTCTGACCCTACCATCTGAATGTCGCAGCAATCAGTCTGCTCATTCTCCTCTGACCTGACATCAACAAGGTATTTTCGTCCACACAACTGATACTTACTGGATATTTTCTCTTTTTTAGACCATTCTCTGTAAACTTTAGAGATGGTTGTGCGTAAAAATCCCAGTAGACCAGCAGTTTTTGAAATACTTGGACCAGTCTGTCTGGCACCAACCATGCTACATTAAAGGTCCCTTAAATCCCCTTTCTTCCCCATTCTGATGCTCGGTTTGATCTTCAGCAAGTCATCTTCACCACGTCTACATGCCTAAATGCATTGAGTTGCTGCCATGTGATTGGCTGATTACACTGTTCAACAGGTAAAAAGTTTTGGGCATAAAATTAGCTAATCTTACATAATTTTGGGGTGCTGAAAACAAAAATGACCCTAAAAAATGTTGATTGGCTCTAGTTTCCATGATATATTCACCCATCTAATGACGTAAGCCATTCAAAATTATGATGCAACTTCAGCTGCATATTGCGCAATTGATACTGGTGACCAATAGAAAATTGCATGTATACTGAGATGATGCAATATTAGCCTTTAATTGCATCACTTCACTGCATAAAAGCTGCAGTATCTGTAGCTGATTGTAGTTCGACAGCGTCTTTACATTTCGTTTTATGCTTATATAGGCTACTCAGTAATGCCTCGAACTAGTGTGAATAAAGCAGATAATTTCTGCTATATCTGCGGTGAAATAACTTTTATCTCACAAAAAAGGAGGATAACAGGAATGATTAAGAAAGCCTACAACTTGTATTTTGGCTGCAAGATAGGAGACCAGGACAAGAGCTGGGCACCACATATATGCTGCAATTCTTGTGGGACGGCACTGGAGCAATGGTTGAATGGAAAAAAGGCATCTATGCCTTTCGCTGTGCCAATGATTTGGAGAGAGCCAACAGATTATGTTAGTAATTGTTACTTTTGTATGGTGCCTCCAATTGTAAAAGGGCTAAATAAGAAGAAAAAGTTATCTGTGCACTATCCAAATATTCCACCGGCAATACGTCCAGTTCCTCATGGAGAAGGGCTACCAATTCCTAAAGCACCAGAATCCTTCGTGGTTGAGTCAAGTGAGGAAGAACCTGAAGCGTGTAGTCACGTGCAGTTGTAAGAGATAGCCCTTTCCTCGAATACAAGAGAAAAGCCAAGAGAAGCAAAACTGACACAAACTGAAGACAAAACTAGTGAGAATCCTAAGTATTAAAATGATTCAACTTAGCTTATGGCTATAATTTTTCTTGGTAATCCTATGCAATATATTATGCCATTTAGGCTTTGTTATGTAGTCAATATCACTTGCTTTATATTTGTGGAAATCCATCTAATTATATAATTATTGTGCATTATGTAGTCATTACGCCTATAGTAGAAAACTTTCCATTTACAGAAAAAATAGAGCCAATTGACAAATTTCATTGTTATATTTGAACTTAGAATGTGAAATTCATTAAGAAATGGATCCTTTTGTTTCCAAAACTGGCAAAAAATAAAAATTTGTTGAACAGTGTTAGCAAGCAATTGAGCAGATGTAACTAATAAAGTGGCCAATGAGTGTATATTCATCTCATGCTGTATATGAATGTATTATTTTCCCTGATGAAGACAAGTTCAAACCTTATAGGGCATCTGTCATTGACGCAAGTTGTAAAGTGATTTGATTGATGTTTAATATGGAGTACTGCAAGATGAGTAACATCTGTTAGGTTAGCCAATATTTTTAAATTTGTTTTTAACAATGTGATAATAAAATATAGAAAGTTTAAATATTTCAATGGATATATTTGACAAAAAAGGTTCATTATGCAGCCACTATTAACTAGATGGTCAAAGTTCCTTCACAATGAAACCTCATGCAATTCAAATATTTAAATAATATAACGTTAACATTTTTTGTGGAAACCTGAAAGGATCGAAACCAGTTACTGAATTTTGTGGTTATATGGTTAGGTATATATGAGTTGGCTACAAACAAAATAGAGAAAAAACCCTCCAGGCTCAAAAGGTTTATGCATCTGCATAGTTCCAACTGTATACTGAGTGTAGGTCACTCATAGATCTTCAACCAGAATGCTTCACCAATGCAGTCATCCTCAGACTAGGCATTCTTAAACATTCAACTGTAGAAAGAACAAACAGGAGTGTGCAAATGCCTAGTGCATTACGGAAAACTTTTATTTGTAAACAAACACAAATGCCAATTTTATACTTAAAAAAGTAGTAAAGTGCTAGCGTTATATCACACCAAGCTCAGGTCCAGTGGTAAGATAGTGCCACCTGGCCTGATATGCCAATCAGTTGGTCAGGCTTACGTGTTTTGTACGGACGAACCCTTCCTTAGAAAACATGTAATCCTGCCACCATAGTGATGTATTGGGCCAGGTAACACTATCCTATCACTGGACTCAAGCTTGGTGTGTGTGGGAACTCGCTTCAAAGTGGTAGAGCTTTTGTAACGCACACAGCAACTCGCTTCTTTATTTTTCAGGTCCGTTTCAGCCCACTTTTATTTAAATGACAGTTCAATAACATAAGAGGTTTCCCACACAGGGGTATCCAACATCAATATAAACAAAAAGATTCAGCCTCCTGGCTCTCTCAGATATAAACAATCTTCTTCTAGCCTTTCTCTTCAGGCTTACATCTGTCTCCTGCAGACTTTTCCCAAACTATGACTCTTGCACACAGCTAGCCACTAGCACACAGCTACTCCCGAGCAGCCCCTTGCTGCTTTTGGCTTCCACCTCTCCTAGGTGAAGCCCACCTGACTTCAAGGCAGTGACCACCTGCCTGCCAGGTTGGAGCCCTCCTGACTCCTGTCTGCTGAGGTGGAGCCCTGACTCTATGAAAAGGCCCGCACACACCTGTGCAATCAGTATCCTGGCCATTTCCAAAACCTGGTCCCAGGATTGGAGATTTCATCCCTCCCAGATCTCTTTGAAATCTCCAGGCTCCAGATCCCAAAATGGACCTTACAAACAAAGGAGGAAAGTGAAAAGCCACTTTCCTCCGTATCAAACACTTACCCTGGAGCCCCTCAACCTGCCTTGTTGAGAACCCTGGGTGACAGATCGCCACACTGTCACATGTGATATACTGTTTGTACTTTTGTCACGTACCTGACTGTGGAGTCCGAGATGACGAGCATGGCCTCTTGCATAATTCCCTTCCAAGCACCCTTGGTAATGGAGACAGAGATTGATAGGGCAGTGGAAGGGCACCGGTGACAGGAAGCTATTGTAGAGGACTGATGCTTGGCAGCACAGGAATCCTCCCAGTGGTACTATGGAGGCTGGTCGCAAGCCTTGTTCAGCAGCAGCCAGGCAGACGGGTGCATTGGTCAGGATCAAGTTCAAGGCCAGAAACAGGCAGAAGTCAGTAATGTACCGGCAGCAAAGTACCAAGTCATGAGGCAGAGATGTAGTCAGAAATCCAAGCCAAGGTCACTAACACAAGCGTGCAGTAGGCATAAGAGGTTGGGGTGATCCAAGAGAGGTGTCAGACAAAACCAGGAACTCCATTAGTGATATCCTTCTTCACTACAAAACAGGGGCGGACTGGCAACTCATGGGGCCCCCGGGCAATAGGGGATCATGGGGCCCCTGTGTCCTTGCCCAAACTCAAAAAAGCCTATGAAAAAGGTAACAGGGGCATCTCATGGGGCCCCCTACTGACCCCGGGCCCTCAGCCAGTGCCCGAGTTTCCAAATGGTCAGTCCGCCCCTGCTACAAAACTTAAAAAAAAAAGAGATATATACTTTAAATCTGAATGTCGCTAAGCAGAAAATATGTTCAGCATCTCTTGTGATTCACAAATCTCTGCAGTTGTGGACTTATCAGTAATCCATGGCATTACCACACTAGCAAGGTCCTTCATATTCTATCAGCCTGTAGGTCTGTCCAGCCTTCAATGTTTGAAACATGTTAGGAAACCATTTCTCCTACTTCTCATGAGCCCACGACACACCAAATGGGTGCCTTATTCTTCTTCTCTGGGCTCAAGATACAATGTTGCAATAAATACGGCTGAGGTGATTACATCAGTGCCAATTTCTTGAACATCGAAAATTTCTTAACACCACTACTGGAGGATAAGAAAAGGGACCATAGGAAGTCAGGTGACCACCCAGAAGACAAGTGGATAAAGGTATATATTTTTTTTACATACAGGGTTAGGGGGAGGACTGTGGGTGGAGGGGGAGGACTAAAGTTGGAATTTAAATAAACACTTAAATATTTTAATGGCTATGTAGCTAGACTGAGCAGTGTTTTTTCCTGTTTCCTAGAAATTCAAAACAATTTCTGTAATGTTAAAAAAACAAACAAGTGCAATGGTAAAACAGATTGCAGCTGCTGTTTAGAACTGTAGGATAAAATGAAAGCGATTACTACTAAGTAAATGAGTTTTAGAATTCATAATTTATTAGGAAACATAACACTTGACATCCTATGGTAGAGCGTTTAAATAGACAATTACCAAGACGGACCTACATTCATGTACTTAATTTATTCCATCTTATGCCCACAACAATTACCTAATTAGAGAATTCAGTTGAATTGTTTATTCTATTGTTTTGCTGTATGGAGAATACTTGTAACATTGTGTTTTTAATGAGATTCGTAATACCTGAGGCTAACTGGATTTATTTGTTTTTTACGTTTATAAATAGAGTATATATGTCCAATTGTACTTTATTCGTTTTGATTATTTGTAATTTAAATGGCTTTATTATACTGTATATCACAAACCTTGTGTTGTATAATAATTTGCCTTAGTATTAGTTTAGCATAAGCTGTGAACAATACAATGATCTCTTTACATTCTGAATATGGTTCAGGGGCAAATTATCACAAGGGAATTGGAGTAAACCAGCAAGAGTACAAGGGAAATTGATAAATACAAAATATTACATTGAAATATTTTAGTCATCAACATTTCCAGCAATACATTGGAGCTTTACTCATTTGTTTACATTTCCAGTTTGCCTTTTTTTTAAAAAGGTCTGCTTTTTACAGAGCTCAATAGCCCATGCTCAGATTTATACATGCAACTGAATCAGAGAACTAACTTTGTTAGCATGGCTACACTTAGGCAGCTGAGGCCAGACTGTGTATGCTTCAAGTAAGATTTATTTACAGTGAAACACAATCCATCCAAACACCAGAAAACAGAGTACACAGTAAACATGAAGAAACAAATCAACTATAAACCAAGCAAAAAAATACCAAATAATCTAACTATAGTACAATACATAAAATGAGGAACAAAGATCACAGGGAATACCAATGATACAAGGAAAGGTGGGACCAGGACTGAAATCAGAAACAAGGAGTGCAGGTATAGGGTCGCAGGGTACAAGACAGGAGCAAGATATAAGTGCAAGGTAGGAGCATGCTCAGGATTCAACAGCAAGCATGCCTCTGGTGGACAGACACAACACTGACACAAGAGGCACTAGTAGAGAAGGAACTAAATACCTTCCCAGCAGCCAGCACCAAGTGGTGACTGATCACTGGGACCTGCTGGCTGCTGGGAGATACCCACTGGTGGACACTGGAACCACAACCCTCCACCCAGGAAACCACAATGCCACCAGAAGGTGATCCTGGTCCTGACAGATTTATTCCTCCCTCCACCTTTCCTTCTCTGCCTATTTGTTATGATGCATAGTCTCATTTAAAGAGAGAGGGTGAAGGCAAATGTTTTTCTGAATTCACTCTTTATAAAAACCCATAATGCTCTGTGACACCAGTGTCATGGGTGCACTCTGTGTGTGAATGGTCATGCAGATCAGTGGCTTGGTTTGGGTGCCCCCTTAGCAAGCTGCTTGCTCTGGGGGCACTCAGCAGGAGGAAGGGTCCAGGAGCAACAGCAAAGGACACGAGAAGAGGAGGATAGGGGTTGCTCTGTGCAAAACCACTGCACAGAGTAGGTAAGTATGACATGTTTGTTGGATATGTTTTAATTGCCTTTCACCTCTTCACGCCGGCAGCACGCAAATGTGCGGCCTCCCGGCGTCTGGGCCTTGATGCCGAGAGGCCACACATTTGCGTGCAATTAAGAAAAACAGGTGTGCTGAGAGCGCATGCCCTGCGCGCTCCCAGCACACATGTCTGGTACTCACAGACATTCTTTCGATCGGGATCTTTTCTGATCATGTGACCCCCGTGACAGCGAATCACATGACCCTGAAACCCTGTCCCCTGGCTTCAGAAACCCTTAAAGGGCCGGGAGACGCCGGCGCCAAGGGGTTAATATCACTTTAAGAATTTGTTTCCTCCCTATAAGTCAGGCTAATAAACACATTTCCAGCTAACATAGACACCTTCCTTGAAAGGGCCCAGATAGAAGATATTGGTCAGATAGCCAATGTTCAGAAATCTTAGTGATCACCAATGTATCTTTTAACCACTTGCCCTCCTGAGGATTTACCCCCCTTAATGACCAGGCCTCTTTTTGCTACTCGGTGCAGCACTAATTCAACTAATAGTTGCGTGGTCATGCAAAGCTGCACGCAAACAAAATTTATGTCCTTTTTTTCACACAAATAGAGCTTTCTTTCGGTGGTATTTGATCACCTGTGCGCTTTTTATTTTTCACGCTATAAACAAAAAAAGACCAAAAATTTGGAAGAAAAAAGATATTTTTTACTTTCAGCTATAAAAAATATATAGTAAACTCAAAGTTAGTTATAAATTTAGGCCAAAATGTATTCTGCTACATGTTTTTGGTAAAAAAAATCCCAATAAGTGTATATTGATTGCTTTGTGTGAAAGTTATAGCGTCTACAACCTATGGTATAAATACTGCAATTTACGCCATTTTTTTGCTATACAGCACTGTGCTAGTTTAACGGACAATTGCGCGGTCATGCAATATGGTACATAAATGAAATTTACATCCTTTTTTTCCCACAAATTGAGCTTTCTTTCGGTGGTATTTGATCGCCTGTGCGTTTTTTTATTTTTCGCGCTATAGAAAAAAAAGGCTGACAAGTTTGAGGAAAAAAAAAAATATTTTGGACTTTCTGCTATAAAACATGTCCAGTAAAAAAAATTTAAAAATCAAATTTAGTCATAAATTTATGCCAAAATGCATTCTGTGACATGTCTTTGCTAAAAAAAAAAAACCAATACGTGTAAATTAATTGGTTTACGTGAAAGTTATAGCATTTACAAATGGCGGGAAAGATACTGGGATTTTAAATTTTTTTTATACTAATAATGGCGGCAATCAGCGACTTATGGCGGCAATCAGTGACTTATGGCGGCGATCAGCAACTTATGGGGGGACTGCGGAACTGCGGCGGACATTCTGACATTGGGGGGGAACTGACTTGGGGTCACTGACATCCCCAGTGACACCAATACAGTGATCAGTGCAAAAAAAAAAACACTGACACTGTACTAATGGCACTGGGGAGGAAGGGGTTAAGTTTATTATTCAGTGAAAAGGTTAACTGTGTAAGGGGAGTGTTTTACTAGGGGGCGGGGGTGTGTACTGCACGGAGGACAGCTGATCGGGAGAGATAAACTCTTCTCTCCGGCTCAGCGTGCCAGGAGCTGTCAGGGAATTGACAGAAAGCACAGCTACTGCAGCTGTGCTCTCTGTCAGTGATTGCCGCTAATCACTGGGACACAGCTGGTAATGACCGGCTGTGACCCGGCGACTGACATCCATGGCCTTGATTGGGGGGACAGGTAGGGCGGTGGCGCGCCTCGCGCGCGCCCCCTACCTGTTTTGAAAACACACGTTTTTAAACGAGGTTTTGCCCAGCTTTGCCGCCGTGCTGCCGCATTTCTACAGTGGCTGGGCGGCATGTGGTTAATGGAACCCAAATGTTTTCTTTATATACTGGTTGTTTAGATCATCCGATATCCTGTAAAATGTATTCAAATCCCACCTTCTACTCTTTCAAAAGTGTCCTAAATTTGATCATATTACTGAGGTTAACATACCGTATGATGTATTGATTCCCTACACTGTAGAAATACTGAGAAGAGATGACCTCTGAACTGTTCCCAGTATTCACTCAAATTCTTTGTGATTGCCTGAATTGTATTTTAGGCCGCCTTGAAGACTGATAACTGTCTGTCTCTCCATTCTGGCAAAAAGAGAACCTATACCAACTGAACTCTGATTTATGAATCTCCTACGTTATCTCTATAGTCTCATAATTGACTGATTCTGTCAGTAAGCATAAACCATCAGGGCTTTCCTTTATTAACTGACAGCCACAGTATATCTGTAAATAGGTTTCCTCTATCTGAATGAAATCTACAAGCTGTATTAGGAGAATGGATGGCCATCTATACAATGTACCAAGATTTATTATTATGTTTTTTTTCAGAATTTGAGTATTTTTAGGTTAAAGCATTCTTCTGTTAAGAACAGTTTTATTGAGAGAAGATTGCTATTTTCTGATAAAGAGCGGGTTCTCATTAGTATTGATTTAAACAGCCCATATAAGAGATTTGAGATGCTTGATACAACTGTCTGCTCAAATGTTCTGGTCATATTGCCCCTGACTTGAAAGGACTGTAAACATGTTTTTGTTGGTTAACCACTTCAATACCAGGCACTTATACCCCCTTCCTGCCCAGGCCAGTTTTCAGCTTTCAGCACTGGCGCACTTTGAATGACAATTGCACGGTCATGCAACACTGTACCCATATGACATTTTTATAATTTTTACACAAATAGAGCTTTCTTTCGGTGGCATTTAATCACCACTGACTTTTTATTTTTTGCTAAATAAAATAATGTTATAAAATTTTGCAAATAATTAACCTTTCCTCGTAAATTTAGGTCAAAATGTATTCTGCTACATTTCTTTGGTGAAAATAACCCAAATCAGTGTATACTATTTAATCTGTAGGAAAGTTATAGAGTCCACAAACTATGATATATATCTGAAAATCAATCGATCCTGATGTAATGACAATCTCATTTCTTGAGGCCTGAAAACACCAGGACAGTACAAAGACCCCCCCCCCCACCCCCCAAATTACCCCTTTTTGGAAAATAGAAAGTCCAAGATATTTAGGAAGAGGCATGGTGAGTTTATGGAAGTTGTAATTTTTTTGTCACACATTTTTGGAAAATAAAGAAATTAAAAATAAAAAAGTCACAATTTTCTTTTTTAACGTATTGTCATCAGTCCAACACAACTGTTGTGGCAATGATCAGGTACACTGACTGGTGACAGTATGTAAAAAAAAATAATAATCATTTTTAATCTTTATTTATTTTTTTTATTTCATATTAGATTTTTTTTCTATTTTTTACAAAATTTTTTAACACACTGTGACCAGAACAATACAGTGTTACCATAGTAACACTGTACTACTCTATGGAAGTGATCAGGATTTTTTTTTTTACACATTATGATTGCTTATACCATTGTATTTCATTGATATTAGAAACCATATTTACTTAATGAAACTGATAATTTGCCAAAGCCAATCACATGGTACAGATGATCTGTGATTGGCCCTGTCTGTGCCATGTGATTTGCTGTGACACAATCACAACTAATGACACAATTGTATAAAATGGATGTCATGAAAGGAAGCCATTCATTGTTTACAATTGTCAAGTGATTTGCTGTGATTGGTCTCAATGATCACATGGCACTGGCAGCGGGGCGGTGTAATGATCAGTCATCAGCTGTGTCTGGTGGACATAGCCAGTGACAGATCGCACCACTGCATGGCCCTGTGGCCGCGTGAGCGGTGCCTTCTGAGAGGATGTCATATGAAGGAAGGAGAAATATCCCACTCAGCCGTCAATCTGCTATAGGCTGGGCAGGAATGTGCTAAGGATGACCAATGAACTAGGTTTAGGTATAGGTACTTTTAACCACTTCCTGTTCCCCCCATGTATATAAACGGCCAGATGGGAGCAGTGCAGGGGTGGGTGGCCATTTATAAACGTCCTCCACGCTTCCCTGCTTGTGCGTGCTCCCACCATGATCGGTGCCCGCTCTGTCCTCCAGACACAGTGGACAACCGATCACTGTACGGGACCTCTGTGTGAGGTCCCGATCATGTGATCACTGATTGGCCAATCAGTGATTACATGAATAGTAGTAAACAAGATGTCACTTCTGACATCATTGCTTACTACTTTTGAAATCTGTGAATGATCACAGAGATCACATGGTACAAGGCTATTCACAACAGCCTTGTACCATGTGACAAGCTGTGACCAATCACAGCTCACACAGTATTTCTCAATGGCTGCAAGAATGTAAAAAAAAAAAAACATTTTCATCACCCCCCACAAGTAGTACAGTGTCACCATGGTGACACTATACTGCTAGGGTGACAGTATGTTAAAAAAAATAAATAAATAATAATATAAAAAAATAAAATATAAATGTAAAAAAAAGTTAGAAAAATTATAATTTTTGGTTATAAACTAATTTGGGTTTTTTTTTTTTACTAAAAAGATAACTGAATACATTTTGGCCAAGATTTATGAAGAAAGATTATTTATTTGCCAGAGAGAAGGAGAAATTATTGATTTTACAGCCTTTATGAAGAAAGATTATTTATTTGCAAAATTTTATAAGAAAAACACTTGTTTTTCAAAATGTTTGGACTTTTTCATTTATATAGCAAAAAAAAATTAAAATACCAGTGCTGAATAAATACCACCAAAATAAAGTTTTATCGGTCTCAAAAAAATGCTCAAAAAAATGGTGGCCAATCACAGCTCTCACAGTATTCCTCAATGGCTGCAAGAATGCAAGAAAAACCCTTTTTTTAAAAAAATATTTGGACTTTTTAATTTATATAGCAAAAAATATATAAAAATCCCAGTGGTGAAAAAATACCACAAAAATTTGTCTCAAAAAAATGCTAAAAAATTCATATAGGTACAGGGTTGCATGACCGCGCATTTGTCATTCAAAGTGTGATAGCACTGAAAGCTGAAAATTGGCCTGGACAGGAAGGGGGTAAAAGTGTCTGGACTTGAAGTGGTTAAAAAAATGAGTCTTGAAATGATGTGGTGTTAATGACAACCTAAACTGAACCTAAACAATCCAATGTAAGGGTGATGATAAACAGAAAGCACCATATGCTACCACATACCCTTAAAGTAGATCTATGGGCAAAATTTTAAAAGCTGTATATGATGCCATCACAAGCACTACCAAAGCATAGCCCCTGTATCATAGTTTTATTACTTGCTAATCTGCCAGTGGATTAGTTATTTTCCCATTTCCTTTAACTACTTGCCGACCACCCCATTTATTTATACTGCGGGGCAGTGACTCTTCTGTGCTGAAACATGTACACGATGTGGCATTTCTGGGTAGGGGCACGCACGCGCCTCCCGCCCCAGCTGTGGTGTCATTCGCTACAGCACAAGCCAATCAGCGGGTCCCAGCCAATGATTTATGCAGCGATGTGGCTGTGTTTTTTTTTTCTCCCTGCAAAGCATTGCTTAGTATTGCTTAGTAAAAGCATCATGGTTTACACATTGATAGGCATACAGTTAACCCTTTGATTGCCCCTAGATGTTAACCCCTTCCCAGCCAGTGTTATTAGTACAGTTACATTGTATATTATTATCACTGATCACTGTATTAGTATCACTGAAGATGTCAGTTTCAGTTAGCCAATTTTCACAAGGTATCAGTTAGTGTCAGATTGCACTCCGCACTATCATAGTTTCTCTATAAGTCACTGATCAACACCATTACTAGTATTAAAAAAAAAAGAAGAAAAATGTACAAATTCTTGTATATATAACATTGTTTGTAGACACTTTATCTTTCACACAAACCAATTGATATACACTAATTGGGATTATTTTTATGAAAGACATGTAGCAGAATACATTTTGGCCTAAATTTATGTAATTTTTACATTTTTATTGGATATATTTTATATAAAGAAATTAAAAAATATTTTCAAAATTTCGGTCTTTTTTTTTTATTTATGTAATAAATAAAAACCTAGTGGTAATTAAATACAACCAAAATAAAGCTCTATTTGTTTGATAAAAAAATTATATACATTTATTTGGGTACAGTGGTCATGAAGGGAGTAAAATCTTCCGAAGCTCAATTGGTTAACTAAGTGACAACCTGTTCATTCTGGTTAAATTGCAGTGAAATTGTATATTAGCCTTGTCACCTTGTGGACAGGTAGTTTTAGATGGACATAAACAAATTAACAAATTAAGGCCGGACTCCAGCTAACCCTTTTTAAGCATATTTACCATATTTTTTATTTACCATATAGTTACCATGTAGTGGTCCTTTAAGTGGTCACCTCCCATGAAACATATATAATGTAAGTTGTAAGTATGTTGATAAATGTAAGATTCTGCACTTGGGGGCTAAGAATATGCATGCATCATACATACTGGGGGGGGGGGGTACAACTGGGGGAATCAATGGTGGAGAAGGATCTGGGAGTTCTGGTAGATCACAAGCTTAATAATGGCATGCAATGCCAAGCTGTGGGTTCTAAAGCGAGCAAAATCCTTGTTTTAAAAGAGGTATAAACTCCAGAGAGAGAGATATTTTACCCCGGTACGAATCATTAGTAATACCTCATCTGGCAGTTCAGTTTTGGACACCAATTCACAAAAAGAACATTGGGGAACTGGAGAAAGTACAGAGAAGGGCAACCAAAACTGATAAGAGACATGGAGGAGCTCAGCTATGAGGAAAGATTAGAGGAACTGAATTTATTCTCTCTTGAGAAGAGGAGATTAAGTGGGGATATGATCACCATGTATAATACATAAGGGGGGGATATGATCTCCATGTATAATACATAAGGGGGGATATGATCTCCATGTATAATACATAAGGGGGGATATGATCTCCATGTATAATACATAAGGGGGATATGATCTCCATGTATAATACATAAGGGGGGGATATGATCTCCATGTATAATACATAAGGGGGGGATATGATCACCATGTATAATACATAAGGGGGGGATATGATCTCCATGTATAATACATAAGGGGGGGATATGATCTCCATGTATAATACATAAGGGGAATATGATCTCCATGTATAATACATAAGGGGGGATATGATCTCCATGTATAATACATAAGGGGGGATATGATCTCCATGTATAATACATAAGGGGGGGATATGATCTCCATGTATAATACATAAGGGGGGGATATGATCTCCATGTATAATACATAAGGGGGGGATATGATCTCCATGTATAATACATAAGGGGAATATGATCTCCATGTATAATACATAAGGGGGGATATGATCTCCATGTATAATACATAAGGGGGGATATGATCTCCATGTATAATACATAAGGGGGGATATGATCTCCATGTATAATACATAAGGGGGGATATGAACTCCATGTATAACACATAAGGGGGGATATGATCTCCATGTATAATACATAAGGGGGGATATGATCACCATGTATAATACATAAGGGGGGATATGATCTCCATGTATAATACATAAGGGGGGATATGATCTCCATGTATAAATACATCAGTGGTTCATATCGTGAACTCGGTGTAGAGTTATTCACCCTGAGGTCATCACAGAGGACAAGGGGACACTCTTTACATATGGAGAAAAAGAGATTTAATCTCCAAATATGGAATGGTTTCTTCACAGTGAGAGCTGTGAAAATGTGGAATAGACTCCCTCAAGAGTTGGTTCTGGTCAGCTCAGTGGATTTGAAAAAGTCCTGGATTGTTTCCTAGATACACATAATATAACTGGATTTATAGGTAAAGTTGATCGAGGGAATATCTGATTGCCTCTCGGAGGATCAGGATGGACTTTTTTTTCCCTGCAGGAGCAGATTGGGTCATGTTTTGCTGGGGTTTTTTTTTCCTTCCTCTGGATCAACTGTGGGTGTAGTATTAAAACTTTTTTTTTAATGGTTGAACTCAATGGACTTTTGTCTTTTTTTCAGCCAGACTAACAATGTAACTATGTAACCTAAAAACCATACATATACTACAGTATATAGCATAAGCAGGAGGTCTTAAAAATTAGCCCCATTTTGCTTTTTTGATGTTCTAAAGTGAGCACAATTTACTTACAGCTCAAAAACTGGACTTCAGTTACACAGAGGGAAGAAAAAATCCTTGATCCCGCTAAGGTAAAGGACAGCTGATAGAACATAGGAAAGAAACATAACAAGCAATGAAATTATACACCTGTCACTCAAAAAATCCCTGACATTGTCCATTTCATCAGTAATATAATACTTTATGCCTTATAATGTACAAGGACTCCATTATAGAGTTGTTTTTTCTTGTACCTCAACTCTGTAACGAAATCTACGTTTACTTCAGAAATTGTAAAATTAGTTGATTGTTCCAATAAAAAATGTTTGAACTTGAATTTAAAACATATCTAAAATTCACCCCTTTTTAACTATTGAAGCTCCTCGATAGACAGTAGAACTACCCCCCTCCCCCCAAAAACAGGAAGTCTGTTACTGGCCAGATGAACAGAAGGAAATAAAGGTGAACAAAAGCACAAAAAAAGAAAACTAATTCAACAGCCACATTTAAAGATTGGTAAGCTTCAATATATTCTGTTATATTACTTTTGTGGTGTTTAATACTGCTTTAAGATATAAACCATGACATCAATCAAGTAGAAAATTAGAAAAAAATACTGTTTATTTTACAAAAATTTAATCAAATGTGATAATTCAACATTGAGCCAACAAATCATCTTGGCCCACAAATGTATAAATAATATTGTAATAATAATATAAAAATGTAAAAGGAAATAAATGACCAAATTACCAAAAATAATAATTGCTACTTTAAAAATATAAAATATGCTCATTCAAAAAAACGTTTGGAACTGCATTAACATGTTGAGGTTTATATGAGATTTAAGTCATTGGGTTCAAATATATGTCTATTAACAGAAACCTGAAAAAACTCAGCTATACAATTATTTTTAAAAGTTCATGTAGATGAACATTCTTGTCAAACAAAGCTTTTTCAATTCAAATGCTTTGCTTCTCAAACACATGCGTTTGAATGCAAAATGCAGCGTTTGACAAGAGAAGGTTGCTTTTGGCTTGCAGTTCAAATGCATCTCGAGAGAACATGCTGCTTCCAAACAAACACAAAGCAAGTCAAACACAGCCTCTAAACTGTCATCTACACCCACTACTCCATTGAAGTCAATGGGAATCTGTTGACTTGCCTTAGGCATGAATTCTGAAATGCATGTCACATGTAGAAAACCCACACCTGTCTACACGAGCCCTAAGTACCTTGATTAAAAAAAATGGAACAATCATTTAATAAATAAAAACTAAGATCCATGTTTATTGACTACGCATTGCAAAAAGACAACAAAATGATGGTGCAAAAAGCTGAAAACCAGAAGTAGTTATTAGCAGTCACATGTATAAATGTGGAAAGCCCTAATAGCTCACTATTCAATGGCTGCAGCTTGGAATAATGCTTCTGTAATGCTGTAGAGAAATAGAAGGAACAAGGAGCTTACCATCTAAGTGTAGACTTTAATTAAAAACATAATAGAATTAAAATTGCAGTCATATATAAAGGAAGTTAAAAGCACATAATATCCTTCAGAGTTTGGCAGGGTAGCTCCCAGGTGGAGCAGAATAGTGCCTGGAAGTGGCTGAGGCATCAGTGCAATGTTTCCCATGGAAGCGTTGCTGAAAGTGGCAGAGCCGGAGCAGGAAGAAGCCAAGATCGAGGTCACCTACAGGAACCAGTGTGGAATGCACTGCTGACCATGGGCATGGACCAGAGGTGAAGAAGCATGAGAGCGGGGTGACGTCAATGGAGTGGGGGTGTGGCTACGCACTTTGGATATCGACTACACATTTTGGAACTGCCACATCCAGCAATGTGTCGGGAAACTAAAACAGCTAATACTCATTCTCATGCAGCTAATGCTCATACCTGTGCAGCTAATGTTTGTGCACATGTACCAGCACACAGACACGCTCAGGATAATATCCAGCATGCACTGACAAGTAGGCACTTCCCGCATTGGCACCAAGCTGCCTATTTGAAGGAGATCCTGCTGTGTACTAATCGTTGGATGTTCTTCAGTTCCCCATGATTCATATTCCTGTTTTTCCTGCTTTTGCTGACTGACCTTCCGTTGCTGACCTGGCTGGATCTTGACCTTGCTCTATGGATTCTGACCTCAGCTTGCCTCTGACTATTCTCTGCCTGATCTCCTGGTTCTGACCTCGGCTTGCTATTGGACCTTGCTCTGCCTGCTTCTCTTGTATCGGCCCCGGCCTACTTCCTGACCATGCTGCTGTCTCACGGTGTATGACCCCAGCTCACCTAGATTACGTCTCTGACCACGGCATTCACCTAAAATCAATTTCTGCTTCTTTGATTCAGGGGTGCTCGGACCAGAGATGCAAGGGAAGCCTTCTCATCACCTTGGCCTCCAACCAAGGTACGTGACACAATGCTTCCATGGTGAAGCCTGCACTGATACTGCAGAACAAAATGAAAACGAGAAGCGCACCAACTTTGCGCATTGCCTCAGTAACCAAAATGTATTAATTATAAAAATATACTCACAAACAGTGAATAAAATCAGGCATGTAAGTCCTCAAAGGGGCTTGAAGACAGCACGAATCCCATCAAGGGGATGGATACTCATCAATCAGTTAGCTCTGATGAAGAAGGGACACCCTTCGAAACGCGTCAGCTGTACTGAATATCCATCCCCTTGATGGGATTCGTGCTGTCTTCAAGTCCCTTTGAGGACTTACATGCCTGATTTTATTCGCTGTTTGTGAGTATATTTTTATAATTAATAAGTTTGGTTACTTAGGTAATGCGTAAGGTTGGTGCGCTTCTCGTTTTCATTTTGTTCTGCAGTATTGGTCGGGCTTCCCCAGCCTTGTTTGGAGCAGCACAAACCTACATGCATTGGTGGTCGATTTTTCCAGGTCTGGTTCTATCCATTCGCCACCCGTCTGGGTCCTAGAGCGCAGGAGAATTCATTTTTGAAGCCTGCACTGATGCCTCAGCCACTTCCAGGCACTACATGGCTCCACCTGGCCCCTACCCTGCCAGGCTCTGTAGATGCTACAGGAGCGTGCTATGTGCATTTACCTTCCTTTATATGGGAGTGCAATTTTAACCCTTTCATGTTTTTAATTAAATCTGCACTTAGATTGTGTGCCCCTTCTTCTTTTTATTTATTATTATTTTTCTACACATTGCAAACTGCTACTAAAACATGTACAGAAGAGCATATGACTTTAATGAATTTAATGACTCGCTGCTTTATTAATTGAACATACAATAAATAAAATAATATTTTAGTAAAACAGAATAATGAATTCATATACCTATAAATAATTTCTACTTATAATAATTCAATATCATTATGAGGAAATCCCTAGCTGCCTATATTAATAGTCTTTCCGTACAGACTAAGGAATAATCCAACATTCATATTCACAAATTCTGTGACATCTTATGGTTCTTCAAGGGGGCGAAAGACTTTATAAAAGTTGTAATATATCACTACCCCATATTTTCACACTGTCCTTTTTAATTCTCTTTCTTACTTCTCATTAAAGAGTTTGGAACCATGAAACATGAGGGGTCAATACACAGTATTCACATGTTTATGTTTTCTAGAGCCCTTGGCTGATTGCTGATGTGAATGCTGCATGGTTGTTTAAAGCCTGAAATCCTAGGCAATAGGTAAACATAATGACGTGTGACTAGATCAATATCATTTCATCTCCATCAAGGCACTTCTTCCAATTTTTTTTTTTTTTTCTTTTTGCATCTTGTGAACTAGCAAGTCTTTTGGTTGCACCTTACCTGCGCTTGAAGCAGAATGTATCCTTAGTGTAGTAATGTTCTTTGACCCTGGGAGCCTATTCTGCCATAGATCTTCAAGCCTTTAGTAAAATAATAAAGCTGGTCATACACTAGTAGAATTTCATTCTAATTTTTTCATTTTAGCAACGATCATTTAATTCCCTAATCATCGGGGTAAAATCGATATTTGTTTGAGGCCACAGTTTAAAGAAAATTCAAAGGAGCAGGACTGAAAATTCTTCTTGAACAAGCAAATTTCTAACAGTGAATGTGGTTTTAGTTTGGGAAAGTCCATTCATTCCAAGACTGAAAGTTAAAAGCAAATTCAATTTTGACGCACTTTCAAATTACATTTGTCATTGAATGTACTGAGAATTTTCATATGAATATCTATATGCATGTTCATTCAAACATCTACTAGTGCATGGCCAGCGTAGGAAAAATCTGTTGAGATTCAGGTCTGCTCTGGAAAATGGCTAAATGGAGAATTCTGGTTGGTGGCTATGTGACAGTATAGACAGACCATATTTCAGACACTTAAAGGGTAACTCCACTTTCCTGGGGAAAAATAAATATATATATATACACACCCACACACTGCTCAAACAAATTATAGGAACACTTTGAAAACACATCAGAGCTCAATGGGGAAAAATATCCTGCTGGATATCTATACTGATATGGACTGAGTAATGTGTTAGGAACGTATGGATGCCCCATCGTTTAATGTAAATTAAAATGATTAAACAGAGGACTGAATTCAAAGACACCCCAAAAATCAAAGTGAAAAAATGATGCAACAGGATAGTCCATTTTGCTGAAATTTCACTGCAGCAACTCAAAATGGGACACAGTAGTTTGTATGGCCTCCACACGCTTGTATGCATGCCTGACAATGTTGGGGCATGCTCGTAATGAGATAGCGGATGGTGTCCTGAGGTATTTCCTCCCAGATCTGGATCAGGGCATCACTGAGCTCCTGGACAGTCTGAGGTGCAACTTGACGGCATCGGATGGACCAAAACATGAGATGTTCTATTGGATTTAGGTCATGCGAGCATGGGGGCCATTCAATGGTATCAATTCCTTCATCCTCCAGGAACTGCCTGCATACTCTCACCACATGAGGCCGGGCATTGTCCTGCACCAGGAGGAACCCAGGATCCACTTCACCAGTGCAGGGTCTGACAATGGGTCCAAGGATTTCATCCCGATATCTAATGGCAATCAGGGTGCAATTGTCTAGCCTGTAGAGGTCTGTGCGTCGCTCTATGGATATGCTTCCCTAGACCATCACTGACCCACCACCAAAATGGGCATGCTGAACAATGTTACAGGCAGCATAATGTTTTCCATGACTTCTCCAGACTCTTTCACATCTGTCACATGTGCTCAGGGTCTCATCTGTGAAAAGCCCAGGGCACCAGTGGTGGACCTGCCAATTCCCGTGTTCAATGGCAAATGCCAATCGAGCTCTATGGTGCTGGGCAGTGAGCACAGGAGGATGTTGGGCCCTAAGGCCACCCTCATGAAGTCTTTTTCTGATTGTTTGGTCAGAGACATTAAAACCAGTGACCTGCTGGTGGTCATTTTGTAGGGCTCTGGCAGTACTCATCCTGGTCCTTCTTGCATAAAGGAACAGATTCTGGTCCTGCTGATGGGTTAAGGACCTTACGGCCCTGTCCAGCTCTCCTAGAGTAACTGCCTGTCTCCTGGAATCTTCATTAAGATACAACTAAGAATTTAGACATCCTCTGCAACAAAAATATCAGTTTTGGTGAGATACTCCTAAAAGGGTTAATTACTTCTCAAAGGATGCAGACTCTGCCACTCTCCTTATTAGAGCACTGTAAGTGCATCAGCTGATTATTAATGAAAAAGTCACTACCATTCAGAGTCACTCTGTATAAGACATGATTGAACAAAGAGCTATTAGTTCAGACAGAAACATGGCAGGGCTTTGCAACAAGGTTTTCTAAAATCCCTGCAATGTGCATGGATCACCCAGAGGGGATTGTTTTTTTTTCTTACCAAAATTGGAGTTACTCTTTAAATAACAACTTCACATTTAATTGTAAAGCACTGCACAAACTGTTGGTGCTATACAGTGTAAATCCTGTAAAATAATAATACTTTAGTAAGGTACTTTGGTTGCCTTCATCCCCACTCTCATGTTCTTCATTGTGCAGCCCTGGTGCCACACAACCTTTGTAGTCAAAAGATCCTGGTCAAGTTATTTGTCTAATGCCAGCATGCACTATGGCCCTATTTATTTCTATGAATGGTTCACACTCCACTTGAAGGCTTGGTGCCGCCATTTGTGCCAGGAGAGGGAATTTGGGGGATTTGTGTTAGGAGAGGGGATTGGGGGGAATTTGTGCAAGGAGGGAGGATTGGGGGGGATTTGTGTGTTAGGAAGGGGGGATTTGGGGTGAGGGTTGTGCTGGGGAGAGGGAAGATTTGGGGGGAATTTGTGGTAGGACAGGGGATTGGAGGGGATTTTTGTTAAGAGGGGGGATTTGGGGGGGTTGTGCTAGAAGGGGGGATTGGGAGGGTTTTGTGTTAGGAGAGAGGATTGAGAGAGGGATTTGTGTTAGGAGAGGGGATGGAGGGGATTTCTATTAAGAGAGGGCATTGTGGGGGATTTGTGATAGGAGGTGGAATTGGGGTATTTTGCACAAGGAGAGGGGATTGGGGGGGGAATATGTGTCAGGAGAGAAGTTGGGGGGAAAATTGTGTTAGGAGGAAGGATTTGTGCTGGGAAAGGTAATCTGGAGGACTTGTGCTAGGAGGGGACATTTAGAGGGATTTGTGCTAGTAGGCAGGATTTGGGGGAAAGGAATTTTGCTACAGTGGAAAATTTGAGGGTAAAGAGGATGTGTGCTAGCAGGGGTGAAGTAAAACTACAGGTGAAGTTTTATATTTTTTTTTTGGGAAGGGGGGTGCAAGTAGCTGGTCTTGCTTAGTGAACAAAATGCTCTAGCACTGGCACAACTTTTCTAAAAGTGAAATTGACCTTTAAAAGCAACATATGCTTTTCCCATATAGGTAAAGCAACAAGTCCACTTCAAACACCCTTCCCCAGCAGGTCACACTCACATTTCCTTTGCTCACCTACTACTCCATTTGGCCTCCAAGAGACAATGTACACTTTTGCTTTAAGGTCTACTTACAAAGAAAAAGAAAGCAGAAGACAAAAGTGGTCGTAAACAAGCCCAAAAAAAAAAAGCTTCTGGGCCTCCTGCAATGTAAGGTAATCACTTCCACGCATGTGTACAGGAGCCATGATCACAGCACAGCAATCTCAATGGACAGCTTACTCAAGTATGCTGTCCATTGAGAGCACAGTGTCCATGTGTCGGTGATGTCACCGACTGCTACTCATTGGAATATCCCATAAACGGTGCAGGTTTAGGAGATATTCATTATACCTATAGGTTAGCTTTATTATAAGCTTACCTTTAGGTAAAAGTTGCAAGGTAGCTTTACTACCGCTTTAAAGAGTGCCTCCACTTTTGTTGAGAAAAAAAACATTTCCCTCTGGGTGATCTATGTACATTTGCAGGGATTTTAACAAATATGTTGCAGATTCCTACTTTTTTTTATTCTGAAGAAATAGCTGTTTGTTTCTTTGTGACCATGTGCAGAGTGAATGTGAATGGGAAATAATTATCAATCAGCTGCTGCACCTGCAGGGCTCTGATGAGGAAAGTGGCAGGGTATGCATCCGTTTAGACATGATTTTCCTTTGGGAGTGTCTTACCAAAAATAAGTTTTTGTTGCAGGAGATGCCCAAAATCTGACTTGTGCAGACTTCTAAGAAAATCAGTAAGCCAATCACACAAGCAGGAAATGAAATTTCTGGGGGGGGGGGTGTTCTGAACACCATCTGTGTGTAGAATGTCTCCAGGTAGCCATATTGTACAACATTTTACAGAAAGTTACAGTACTGCAGTTTGAAAAGGAAAGGTCATGTCATGTCACTAACATTCAATTACAATATGACTTGTGTAACCATTGTATATGCTATATTATTTATTTATTTTGCTCATTTTTTCCCACAAAAGTGGAGTTACCCTTTACATTCCTTCCATCTTATACTTGTTCTGCTAATACTGTACCTGGACTCCTTCAGCAATAACACAGAAGAAGTCATTGAATATTCATGACTACGGAATGATGGTTATATTTATGTGACACAAATTACCCTGACGTTTTGCTTGTTTGATGCAATTACTAATTTCATTTGCATTATGAACGGGAAGAACTTGCTGCGGTTTGCGTGTGAAGCATGTAAGAGTAACTGATTACTGGCAGTGATGACTGTTTCAGGAAGGAATTTACTGGGAGACAGTGACTTCGTCTTGAAATATAATAACAAATGTGCATGGTGGCAGCAAAAAGAAATAAAAAATGGAAAGCAATGGTCTTAAAATGTATTATTCATAACACTCAAATGATGCAAGATCTATAAAACACTTAAAATCCTAATAAAATATATTATGAAAAAGCACATACACAAGTGTATTTAATATACCAGTACAAAGGACAACTCTGCAAAAGAAACAATAATCAACCAATTTAATTTTGTTTTTCAAGGGTTAAACCCCTGAAATATAATTGGTAAAGATGGTTGGAATGATTTTGGCAGCAGTACAGTGTGGAGACGCCCAAATAGCTCTAGTTCAGTAATTGATGCATTGTGGAAACAACCTCAGCCTTGGCTCCTCCTAGGCAATGGCACTGACGCATTTTGCCGTGCCCCGGGGCTTAGTATGCTGTTACACAGTTAATATTTATGTTAATGTACATGAGAATTCATATAGTTTATTCTTTGTACCATTTCCTATGGACATTTCTATAGTTAGTTATATGCCGCCACCAGTGGCCTTATTTGGTAATGCACTTGTTTTTTTTATTACCTCCCTGAGATCTATGACACAATTCCTTTGCATATGAAGCTCCTCCTTTCTTCTTGAGTACAGCACTTCCTGTGTCATGGAGGCAGCTAACAGTCCACATGTAACAGGGACACATGTATTCTGCATAGTACGCTACAGAAATTATCATCTTTTGACCGCATAATACTGGAAAATATTCATTCTGCTGTATCCTGTTGTCACATGTACAGAATAAAGCAACTTCTGGATGAACACAGTATTGGCGAGTTCAGCTATCTGATAAGGATTGTCCACAGTGATTATATCTGCTTATACAGGCTAGGCATAGAGGTCTCACAAGGGATAAATTGCTATCACAACAATCTGAGTCAGAATACTTAGTCTTAGTAGTTCTATAACTAAGCCTCAGGGGGTGGGGCAAAATGCATCAGAGGTATTGCCTAGGAGGAGCCAAGGCTGAGGTTGTTTCCACAATGCATCAAATACTGAACTAGAGCTATTTGGGCATCTCCACACTGTACTGCTGCCAAAATCATTCCAACCATCTTTACCAATCATTCCAACCATCTTTATATTTCAGGGGTTTAACCCTTGAAAAACAAAATTAAACTGGTTGATTATCGAAAATTGAAATCGAAAAATATCCCCTCTGGGACTTTACGTGGCAAAAATCACATAGGATGTACAAAGATATAAACCAATGAATGTTTATTACAAAAATATAATAAAAAATTGGTGCAGCGCTAAACAAATATCATTATATAAATGAACATAACCCTAAAACTAATAAATAAATACATATATATATATATATAAATACATGCATGCAAGGATGAACCCCTTTCAATCCCCAGTGGGGGGAAACGTGACCATGTATATAAGATGGTTACTATACACATGCAAAGGGACAACACACTGCAGCAGGTGATAAAAAGTGAATAAATGCAGTCCACTCCAAACAAAAATGGTGATTCTTCAGAACGTGAGAGTGCCAATAGTGCCACAATCCTACAATGGTCTGAGTGCCTCCTCACCTCCCCGCATCGACCACAAGGGCCAATATCGTGATGAAGTCACGTGTACCCATGACGCAACGCGTTGGCACGCCCTGACGACACTTCCGGTACGCGGTGACGTCACTTCCGACGTACGCGCCATATTGGGACTCCAGGTACACCCGCAGTACCAGGACTACATGAGGACTTGTGATA
The DNA here is from genome assembly GCF_062004578.1 of Staurois parvus. Lineage (NCBI taxonomy): Eukaryota > Metazoa > Chordata > Amphibia > Anura > Ranidae > Staurois > Staurois parvus. The sequence continues at coordinate 2,426,931 of NW_028317931.1, read as the reverse complement.
TGCTTTTTTATCTTATGTGGAAATGTGAGTAGGAACTCTGTATCTATGCTTTACAATTAAAATTACAGTATTACGCTATGGGAGTTTCTGTTTTGTGTTTCTGAGCATCGCCTGGTGGCTTATTACCACCATTATCAGCGGCTGGAGGTGGTTTTTGGAATACAGTACATGAGGTGGAATCTACTGTGGATCTGTGACCGGCTGACATCTGAGGGTTACACCCTATATATTATCAAGGCGTATTGGCCCTTGTGGTCGATGCGGGGAGGTGAGGAGGCACTCAGACCATTGTAGGATTGTGGCACTATTGGCACTCTCACGTTCTGAAGAATCACCATTTTTGTTTGGAGTGGACTGCATTTATTCACTTTTTATCACCTGCTGCAGTGTGTTGTCCCTTTGCATGTGTATAGTAACCATCTTATATACATGGTCACGTTTCCCCCCACTGGGGATTGAAAGGGGTTCATCCTTGCATGCATGTATTTATATATATATATATGTATTTATTTATTAGTTTTAGGGTTATGTTCATTTATATAATGATATTTGTTTAGCGCTGCACCAATTTTTCATTATTTTTTCATACACTTTTGGTCAAAGAGGGTGCTGGCCGCTTAGTTAGTCTTCATTCATCTGAAGCGCAGGAGGTTTTATCACATATTACAAAAATATGTTTCAATAAAAATGAATCAACAGATTCAATGAGGTTTAACTGCAATACAGTGGTTCAAAATTCACATTACAGAATATACAGTGTGTATGAAACTTGACCGTCTGTGTTACATCAATTGACAAGAGGGCTGAAAACCCCCAAAAAACTTGAACAATTATATCATCCTAACATATTCAACATGTTTTGGAACTCATATTTCCTTCTTCAGGCAATAATTATGTCAGGTCTGTTATATAACAAAGTGAATGTAAACAACATAATACACAATATCAGCTAAAAAGCATGTGCAAAATAACTGGTTAATCATACACTGACAAAATGTACCACATTGAATATTAGTTAATAGATGTTCATACAGAGTTAGATGAAGATGCTTTTCGAGTGACGCACCTTGGGGGGGCTGAAGTCGTTTCCACATTGCGTCACATATTGAGCTGGAGGTGTGCGGCGTCTTTAGACCGTACTGCTGGAACACTTACTGAATGAGCCTAGAAGTGCCTGCACCCTTCCTATTTGTGGATCACTGGAATGGTAATGAGGGGTAAATTGAACGGAAATGCAAGTAGTCACTTGTTGTGAGTGAAAAATAAGAGTTATCTTTACATTTTTTTTTGTTCTACTTTTTTCTCTAAAAAAACTAAAACATGAGGCTAACAAGGGATCAATTCTGGCACAAGAACAAGTCCAGAAAAGTTAAAAGCAACTTCTGGCACTCTGCAATCGGTAAGCTGTGTCTGTGCTGAGCATCAGAGATTCCTTGTTTCTTGTTTCTGGTAGCATATAGGCACTGTCTCACGCATAGGGGTTGATTTACTAAAGGCAAATATACTGTGCATTTTGCAAGTGCAGTTGTACTCATTTTCCTTGATAACTGTAAATGTGGTAAAGCTTTGCTTTGCAAATTATACCCAGTCAGGTGCAAGCAAAATAAAATCTTGCTTGCACATGATTGGATGATGGAAGCTTTGCCACATTTACTAAGCTCTGGGGAAATTGAGTGCAATTGCTCTTGCAAAGTGCACAGTCTACTTGCTTTTGTTAAATTTACCCCATAGTCTCATTAAATGCTCATTAAACTATAACTAAAGGAAAAACTTGTTTTCCATTTGGACAGAGTGAAGAGGGATTAAAATCTAAGTTTTTTTTTTTTATTGCTGTCTGTGCCCCTGTTAGGGAGATGCATCCTCTCTATAAGCACTGTTTACCATTACTACAAAAAGTGAAAGTCAACGAAATTCCCAAATTTTCAGTTATCCCCAAAATAAGAATAGTGGGAATTTTCCAATGGAGACACTAGTTCTGGTGACAACCAGGATTCCCCCCTCACTTTAAAGGAATTTTCACTCACTTCCTGTTTTGGCTAAGGGATAGGAAATAAAGGGGAACCTCCCTAACGGGACACAGATGGCAAACATAAACCTTAATGATGGTATTACCCTCCAAAAATATATATAAAAAAACACTTTTTATTTTGCCTTTAGTTTCACTTTAAGTCTAGGGGGTGGAGAAAAGGACTGAAATACTTACCTTATCACTTGCTCCCGTTTACTACTTGCCCCTTGCTCTCTTCTCAACTCTCCAGATTGTGGGTATGCCCTCACCATCTTCAAATACAATGCAGGACTACCGGTCCTGCATAGTACTTGATGTAACTAAGAGGTGGAGCACCTTAGAGAAGAGGCCTTTGGGAAACAGATGCACAGTTGGAGGGAGACTACCAGAGTGAGGAAAAATGGAAATGCCACAACGTATTCCTCTACCCCTAGGTACCCCTAGACTTAATGAAAATTTAACCCTTCCATTGTGGGGGTGGCCCAATGCAAAATATTTTTTTCCTACCTGTGGTTGAGCTTTAGGAGATTCTGATGCAGATTGTATTGAGTGGTGACCTTCTTGTTGGATATAGTACTATTGCCTTCAAGTTGCTTGGGGCTGAAGGGCTGATGGACCATAAGAGTCAGAGTAATTTATATACTATATTATACTTTTCCAATATGTCAAAGTATGATTGTAAAGGGTGGTATGTGTGCTGGAGTTTGCAGGCCAAGCCAGATCTGAGTTGCAGCCAAATGTGTAGAGCTGGGAGTTGAGGATCACAGAGTAGGAACCAGGCTTAAGTTGGTCTTGAATCATGAGGCAAAGACAGAATCCAGGAAACAAGCCAAAGTTAGCAACAACCAGGTAAACAGGGTTCAAGGCAGTGAAACAGTCAGGAAAACAAGCTAGATCTTACACAGTGAAGAAGAATCCGTAGGTCAGGTTTCAGGTAAACTAGGACAAGCTGAAGTCCACTTATGAAATTTCCTTCTGCCGTGCTTGAGATAATATAGGCCACTGGGCATGCGCACCTACTCATTAATGCACATCGAGTGTTTCCCTTATGTGCAAGGGAATGGCATGTGCAAATGTCCACACTAGTTTCCTTTTACTGGTGAGAATTCAACCTTCCAACAGTTCACTGTCTCAATATATGGCCTCCACTTCCTTTCTAGGCCCTAAAGATTCTGCCATGATTGGGTCTTCAGCAAGATGGTGATCAGAATTATATCCTGTCCACGAACTGGGACCATTAAAGAATATGTTACCCCAATATTTCATATTCCTGATAAGTATCTGTTTTACCATGTACTTGTGTTAAAAAGTATTCTGTTCTCTTTGTATTGATTCTTTGGTGTGAAACCCCTGGTGATCATGCCAGTCCCCCTGCTTTCCTATTTCAAACAGATAATGCTAGGAGTACATCCATCTCAGAGTAAGAGTACATCCATCTCAGTGTGGTCAGTTTTTCCCCTCGACACACAGCCATTCACTGGGAAGATCAATGTACTGCTGTTTTGCCACCCCAGCTCTTTATGCCCCTATGCAGCTGAGAACAGACATTATGTAAACATTTATAAAAAAAAAGCAAAAAAAGGCATTAAAAATAATATATCATGTTATATAATTCTTCTTCTTCTTATTATTATTATTATTATATAAAACACACACACACAAATGTTTTGCCTTGCATTTCTATCTTAAATTGAATGGGTTGTTTTACAAGATAAAGGCTCACATATACGTTAATATGCCCCGTGATCTGCAGACTCCTTTGCGTCCATTAAATTTTATCCTAGGCTAGATTTATATGTAAGCCTTGCCAACCCAGTGCCCAGTGGACAGTACCATTTCTGATATGTAGCTATTCATATGGGTGGGTCGTAGGAAGGCTTTTAACGTGCAATCATTTTTTCATATACACAGCTGCACCATATTTTTAATTCTCCAATTTCAGTAAATCAACCCCACACTGTATATCCCTTGTATATACACTGCTCAAAGAAATTAAAGGAAGACTTTTTAATCAGAGTATAGCATCAAGTCAATGAAACTCCTGGGATATTTATCTGGTCAGTTAAGTAGCAGAGGGGGTTGTTAATCAGTTTCAGCTGCTTTGGTGTTAATGAAATTAAAAACAGATGCACTAGATGGGCAACAATGAAATGACCCCCAAAACAGGAATGGTTTTATAGGTGGAGGCCACTGAAATATTTTTTCCTACTCATCTTTTCTGACTGTTTTTCACTATGCTTGCATTTGGATAGGGTCAGTGTCACTACTGGTAGCATGAGGCGATACCTGGAACCTACAGAGTTTGCACAGGCAATGCAACTCTAGGATGGAACACCAATAAGTTCTAATGCCAGAAGGTTTGCTGTGTCTCCCAGCACAGTCTCAAGAGTATGGAGGAGATTCCAGGAGACAGTTACTCTAGGGTATCTGGACAGGGCTGTGGAAGGTCCTTAACCCATCAGCAGAACCGGTATCTGCTCCTTTGTGCAAAGAGGAACAGGATGAGCACTGCCAGAGCCCTACAAAATTACCTTCAGCAGGCCACTGGTGTGAATGTCTCTGACCAAACAATCAGAAACAGACTTCATGAGGATGGCCTGAGGGCCCGACGTGCTCCAGTGGGCCCTGTGCTCGCTGCCCGGCACCATAGAGCTTGATTGGCATTTGCCATTGACCACCAAAATTGTCAGGTCCACCACTGGAGCCCTGTGATTTTCACAGATGAGAGCAGGTTCATCCTGACCACATGTGACAGACGTGAAAGGGTCAGGAGAAGCCGTGGGAACGTTATGCTGCCTGTAACATTTTTTAGCATGACCATTTTGGTAGTGGGTCAGTGATGGTTTGGGGAGGCATATCCATGGAGGGACGCACAGACCTCGACAGGCTAGACAATGGCACCCTGACTGCCATTAGGTATTGGGATGAAATTCTTTGGACCACCTGTAAGACCCTACACTGGTGCAGTGGGTCCTGGGTTCCTCCTGGTGCACAACAATGCCCGGCCTCATATGGTGAGAGTATGCAGGTAGTTCCTGGAGGATGAAGCAATTGATACCACTGAATGGCCCACACACTCACCTGACCTAAATCCAATAGAACACCTCTATCATGTTTCAGTCCATCCGACGCCACCAGGTTGCACCTCAGACTGTCCAGGAACTCAGTGATACCCTGGTCCAGATCTTGGAGGAAATACTCCAGGACACCATCCGTCGTCTCATTAGGAGCATACCCTGACATTGTCAGTCATGCATACAAGCACGTGGGGGCCATACAAACTACAGAGTACCATTATGAGTTGCTGCAATGAAATTTCAGCAAAATGGACTAGCCTGCTGCATCATTTTTTCACTTTGATTTCCAGGGTGTCTTTGAATTCAGTCCTCTGGAGGTTGGTCATTTTCATTTCCATCAAACGTTGGGGGATCCTTACCTTCCTAACATTACCCAGTCCATATCAGTATAGAGATCCAGCTTGATATTTTTCTTCATTGAGATCTGTTGTGTTTTCAAAGTGTTCCTTTAATTCTTTTGAGCAGTGTGTGTGTGTGTATATATAGTGGGGGTAGCTCAGGTGGGGGATCACCTTCCCTGGGAAAAAGGAGGTCCAAACAGCAGGGCTTTAGTAAAATCTGACTTTTTGTCAGTTTTATTTAAAAGGTTGCAAGCATCATAAACAAAAACAAAACAGAAAATAAACCCTCGCCATCCAGGCACAAACTAAACATAGGAGATTCCTCTCTCAATGGTGAAGAGCTTCTCCCTGTCACCAACAAAATGAAGACAATATGCAAACCTTTTCCTTTCTTGTACAATGCAAACTTTCATCCACAGCTCACTCAGATATGGTTCTCTGAGTCCCAGGCCAAGAGCAACTTCTTGCTCCAGTCCTGCCTGATTTATACCACCTGCTGGTGGTCATCAGTGGACCACAAAATCCGGCCTGAAACCAACTCTGCCATAGTGGCCCGGGAAACCAGAAGTGGACTCCACCTTAATCTCCCAGATATGATCGCATGCGAGGTGACACATAGCATCCGTCAATCACCTCGCCTTGCATAATGTCACTATATATATATATATATATATATATTTATTATTATTTTTTTCCAGGAAAGTGGAGATACCCTTTAAGTGAGATATGGTCTGTCTCTACTGTTACATAGCCACCAACCAGATTCTCCATTTAGCCATTTTCCAGAGTAGGCCTGAATCTCAACAGATTTTTCCTACTCTGGCCATACACTAGTAGACGTTTGAACGAACATGCATACAGATATTCATATGAAAATTCTCAGTACATTCAATGATGCAGTATATATACATGTACTGTACAAACATACACCTCTTCTTCTTTGCATAGGGAAAACTACATGAGCTTGTCAGTATAATCAACGATAAGACTAAATTACAAGAAGCCACTTAGGAAACATTTTTATTCAATTAAGAAGAGGCAATTTACAAATTATATCTACACTGCCGCATACAGTTTTATGCTGCAATCAGTCCAAACAATATACATTAGATGTGTGCAGTCAAACATCATTACTGCTCTTAGTGGCACGTTTGCCTCCATGTGCTGCTAGAAAAACCAATTGGTTAGTGTTAGAATAGGTAGATGGATTATTATTATTAAGGGTTGATTATGTATATTTCACTTGCCCATAAAACATAACATAAATGTTTGATGTAGTTGATGATCTCTGTCAATTCTCCCATAGGTATTTCAATAGTTCTAGAGGGATTTTGTGCATAAAATAATAGCACCCAATATTTTCCTGCCATGAGTTATTTTATCAAAAAGGCTCATAACTTAAAAGAACAGTGCACTACTACCACCTAGTGTTTGCTTTAAGTCTTTTTTCAGCATAGAATATATACATCATTAAAAAATATTTGGCCTGGCTGAAAGAAAACTGTCATCAAATAACTACCGAAACAAGAGATGGAAACAAAGTTATTACAAAAATAAGTAACTAAACAACATAACTGTAAGGCAGGTCGTAGATTATGCATTTTTTTTTCTTTCGCCATGGGTGGAAGGAAAGAAAATTGCTTGATTCCCCTATCAATACAGTCAGTGTCGATGGGGGAATCCCTCTCACAGCTCTATGGTGTTCTACCAGCGGGGAGCCTTCTCTGCTGGCAGAACACAATGATTAGTGTTACTGGCTATAGCCGGTGATACTAATCGTTCAAGAAAAACCCAGCAGGCTGGTTGTATACAAGTCAGTTGATAGTTCTACTTGTGTAAAAACCAGGGTGCCCATACATGTATCGAAATGTGGCTAATACCTGCTGACCCTTCCACATTCCGATCCATGTATGGCCGGCCTAAATATTTTCAGGAGGGACAATCTCTTTCTGGGCTGAAATTCTCATCTTCTATTCATCCATGCTTACCCACTGTAGAGTCCTCCAGTATCTCAATCACAAGCCCTGAAGAAGCGGGAGATCTTTGAGCTCCTGAAATGCATTGGTTGTCCTGTGTTGACTCCGATCATGTAAAGCTTCACGGCATTCGCTAAGCTCTAGGGCCCTGCGAAATGCAGCTTTCCGTGCAAAATGAACAGCCTATTTGCCTTTAGTTAACCAACCTCTGTGTGCCTTGAGACCTCTTTCTCTGCCTACTATCAATCTTTCTGGAATTGTACACTGAATGTTATGAGGCTGGGTGCCAGGATAAAGAAACGTCTGTGAGCATATGTGGGAATTACTTTAGTGAGGAAGTGTCACCAGCACATTGACAGTTCCAGAGAAGAACCATTAGTCACAACAAGAAGCAACATTTTTGAGCCTCATACCAAATCAGGCAAGCTGCGAACAACAGTGAGAGGGCAGGTATGAGGTTCTGAAATGTTGCACCTATTCGTGATTTGTGAATGGTTCTTCTCTGGAATGGACAATGTGCTAAATAAATTTCCCTAAGAAGCCAGAAAATTCAGTTTCTTTCACTACAACACTTAAATCCTATGGGCTTGTGAATTGTTTGCCCCATGGCATATTATATGTATGGGAATTATCATCTGTGACCAGTGCAGAAGACTGGCAAAATACTAAAGCTTCCAGACTCAGAAGCAGACCAAGAGAAGATGGCAGCAATAACAGCGATGGAGCATCATAGAGGGACTTGGATGTTGCATCACTGAAGGTGGGCACTTTGGAATATAAGTGTGTCATAGTGTTCAAGTATACGTTTCAGCCCTGAAGACCCATACTTGCATATTTCCAATTTAGGAGTCCTGATCTCCAGAATTTTGTACATGCTTCCATGGTATCTGAAATTACATGAGGAAACATGACCTGAGCTTCATGTTCCCATTCATAAGGATTCTTATAGCAGGTCCAAGAGTTCTCTAAGTGACCCAGTCTAAGTGGCGTTACTTCTTAGACTGCCTCTGTGGAATGGCCTTCGTATTGGTAATAGCTACCTAATCTAATTGGAGGACCAGTTTCGGCAATCAGATAGCAGAACATCTATTACCATACTACTTCGGGAGAAGCAGTGTGAAATTTTTTTAAGACAGTGATACACACTCATACAGATGAGGCACATCTATTGGATTGCTCATCACCGGTAACATCTATTGCTGAGTCTGTCAGTCTCCGAATTCATGTCCTACTGTAAGATTCATCATTTAAATGAAAGGCATGCAAAAATGATGACTTCCCACTACTGATTACTTGGCAACAATGCATGAATTTAAACATTAAAAGCTATTTCTGCGCCTTTTCCTTCTGCTCTGCAAAACCATAATCATGCTTCACGCGTGACAGATTAAATAAGAATTTCTGTGATGAATATTTGCATCAAAATTGGCTGCATAAAAAATTCAGGAATTTTTCACAAAATAATAATCATTGCCTTAAACAATAATTTAGGCCACTTTTTATAAGAACTGATAAAAATAAAAATGGACACAGCATAGTTCCCTTTTAATTCCTTGCTGCAGATGCCATCAGAATGTACAGGTTCGTGTATTCGTATGTGTTCAGCAATGTTTCATAAATCCAGATCACTGACTGAACTTACTAACACAAAGTCTTTTCAAGCTCTCTATTGATTGGAGTCAGCTGGTTTGATACCTGAATGTAATCATTGTAAATAATATGTGACATTAGTTAATGAGATGAGTTGGCTAAGACATTTGCAGAAACAAAAAGGACAGTCACAGCATTATATTTGTGTACTTAGCAATACCTACAGTGGTCAGTAAGACATCATGGTGTCTAGGAATATAGCACTTTTGACTGAAAGGGTTTGTATAATGGCTTGATTCCCTCTGGCGATTCGATCTGATGACATTTGTTCCTCCTGAGTTTATATGAGCTTGTTCTATGTGTTCCGGTTCCTTTCTAAAACCCAGAAATATACTGACAGCCGATCTGAAATCCCGCTGCCAACACAGCCTATGGCCTAGCTTGGCGGCACTTCCAGGCACTACCCAGATACCCACACAGTCCGTGCTTCATAAGCCAGTTATAGAGCGGGGCAGGTGCCATGTTTTATTTTATTGTTGTTTTTAAAGTGAGAGAGTGCACTAGGCGCCCTGGCTGCCATTGTGCTATATGCTGGGTGTTCTTTGCACTCCTGTACCTTTAAGAGGGGTGGGCTCCCTGATGAGTACCTGCCCTTGGTCTATCCTTTAAATGCATGTGCCTCTACTATCGGGACTCAAATTGTAGAGTTAGGACTAGAGATGAGCGAATCGAACCAGGCGAACCGGAATTCGAGTCGAATTTCAGGAAATATTCGATTCGCGGCGAAACCGAAATTTTGCCTACTTCGGGTGCGCGAATCGAACATTTCCCGATCAGCCGGCAAAAGTGTCCCTGCAGTGAGCTCCGCTATTTCTGACAGTTCTCTGACAGAAGGAACACATGTTTAGCGGTTGAAACATTGTATCTATTAGTTTACATTTAGGATACAGATGTTTCAACCACTGTACATGTGAAGAAGCTGTGAGAGAACTGTCAGAAATAGAGGAACTCTGCACATACACTTTTTGCCAGCTTGGATCCTATCCTAAATGGAAACTAATAGATACAATGTTTCAACCGCTGTATGGAAGGACAGTCCCAGAACTGTCATTAATAGTCTATTTCTGACAGTTCTATGACATTCCCTCCATACAGCGGTTGAAACAGCTGTATGGAGTGAATGTCCCAGAACTGTCAGAAATAGACTATTTATGACAGTTCTGGGACATTCACTCCATACAGCGGTTGAAACATTGTATCTATTTTTTTCCATAAATGACATTCTGCAGATACACTTAGAGGAGCGCTGCAGATACACTTTTTGCCGGCTTGGAATTAATCTTATTTTCATCCTACTTCTTCTTCTTCATCCTCATCCTCATCCTCATAAGAAGAAAAAGAAGAAGTAGGATGAAAATAAGAATAATTCCAAGCCGGCAAAAAGTGTATCTGCAGCGCTCCTCTAAGTGTATCTGCAGAATGTCATTTATGGAAAAAAATAGATACAATGTTTCAACCGCTGTATGGAGTGAATGTCCCAGAACTGTCATAAATAGTCTATTTCTGACAGTTCTGGGACATTCACTCCATACAGCTGTTTCAACCGCTGTATGGAGGGAATGTCATGGAACTGTCAGAAATAGACTATTAATGACAGTTCTGGGACTGTCCTTCCATACAGCGGTTGAAACATTGTATGTATTTGTTTCCATAAATGGATCCATTTATGGAAACAAATACATACAATGTTTCAACCGCTGCATGGAAGGACAGTCCCAGAACTGTCATTAATAGTCTATTTCTGACAGTTCCATGACATTCCCTCCATACAGCGGTTGAAACAGCTGTATGGAGTGAATGTCCCAGAACTGTCAGAAATAGACAGAAACTGTCACAGAACTGTCTTTCTTCTCATCCTTCTTCTCATCCTTCATCTCATCCTTCTTCTCATCCTTCTCCTTCTTCTCATCCTTCTCCTTCTTCTCATCCTTCTCCTTCTTCTCATCCTTCTCCTTCTTCTCATCCTTCTTCTCATCCTTCTCCTTCTTCTCATCCTTCTCCTTCTCCTTCTTCTCATCCTTCTCCTTCTCCTTCTTCTCATCCTTCTCCTTCTCCTTCTTCTCATCCTTCTCCTTCTTCTCATCCTTCTCCTTCTCCATCTTCTCATCCTTCTCCTTCTCCTTCTTCTCATCCTTCTCCTTCTCATCCTTCTCCTTCTCCATCTTCTCATCCTTCTCCTTTTCCTTCTTCTCATCCTTCTCCTTCTGCTTCTCCTTCTCCTTCTCCTTCTTCTCATCCTTCTCCTTCTTCTCATCCTTCTCCTTCTTCTCATCCTTCTCCTTCTCCTTCTTCTCATCCTTCTCCTTCTTCTCATCCTTCTCCTTCTTCTCATCCTTCTCCTTCTCCTCATCCTTCTCCTTCTTCTCATCCTTCTCCTTCTCCTTCTTCTCATCCTTCTCCTTCTCCTTCTTCTCATCCTTCTCCTTCTCCATCTTCTCATCCTTCTCCTTCTCCTTCTTCTCATCCTTCTCCTTCTCCTTCTTCTCATCCTTCTCCTTCTTCTCATCCTTCTCCTTCTCCTCATCCTTCTCCTTCTTCTCATCCTTCTCCTTCTCCTTCTTCTCATCCTTCTCCTTCTTCTCATCCTTCTCCTTCTCCTCATCCTTCTCCTTCTTCTCATCCTTCTCCTTCTCCTTCTTCTCATCCTTCTCCTTCTCCTTCTTCTCATCCTTCTCCTTCTTCTCATCCTTCTCCTTCTTCTCATCCTTCTCCTTCTTCTCATCCTTCTCCTTCTTCTCATCCTTCTCCTTCTTCTTCTCATCCTTCTCCTTCTTCTCATCCTTCTCCTTCTTCTCATCCTTCTTCTCATCCTTCTCCTTCTTCTCATCCTTCTCCTTCTCCTTCTTCTCATCCTTCTCCTTCTCCTTCTTCTCATCCTTCTCCTTCTTCTCATCCTTCTCCTTCTCCATCTTCTCATCCTTCTCCTTTTCCTTCTTCTCATCCTTCTCCTTCTGCTTCTCCTTCTCCTTCTTCTCATCCTTCTCCTTCTCATCCTTCTCCTTCTTCTCATCCTTCTCCTTCTTCTCATCCTTCTCATCCTTCTTCTCATCCTTCTCATCCTTCTCCTTCTTCTCATCCTTCTCCTTCTCCTTCTTCTCATCCTTCTCCTTCTTCTCATCCTTCTTCTCATCCTTCTCCTTCTTCTCATCCTTCTCCTTCTCCTTCTTCTCATCCTTCTCCTTCTCCTTCTTCTCATCCTTCTCCTTCTCCTTCTTCTCATCCTTCTCCTTCTCCTTCTTCTCATCCTTCTCCTTCTTCTCATCCTTCTCCTTCTCCTTCTCCTCATTCTTCTCCTTCTCCTTCTTCTCATCCTTCTCCTTCTCCTTCTTCTCATCCTTCTCCTTCTTCTCATCCTTCTCCTTCTCCTCATCCTTCTCCTTCTCCTTCTTCTCATCCTTCTCCTTCTTCTCATCCTTCTCCTTCTCCTTCTTCTCATCCTTCTCCTTCTTCTCATCCTTCTCCTTCTTCTCATCCTTCTCCTTCTCCTTCTTCTCATCCTTCTCCTTCTTCTCATCCTTCTCCTTCTTCTTCTCATCCTTGTCCTTCTTCTCATCCTTCTCCTTCTTCTCATCCTTCTTCTCATCCTTCTCCTTCTTCTCATCCTTCTCCTTCTCCTTCTTCTCATCCTTCTCCTTCTCCTTCTTCTCATCCTTCTCCTTCTCCTTCTTCTCATCCTTCTCCTTCTCCATCTTCTCATCCTTCTCCTTTTCCTTCTTCTCATCCTTCTCCTTCTGCTTCTCCTTCTCCTTCTTCTCATCCTTCTCCTTCTCATCCTTCTCCTTCTTCTCATCCTTCTCCTTCTTCTCATCCTTCTCATCCTTCTTCTCATCCTTCTCATCCTTCTTCTCATCCTTCTCCTTCTTCTCATCCTTCTCCTTCTCCTTCTTCTCATCCTTCTCCTTCTTCTCATCCTTCTTCTCATCCTTCTCCTTCTTCTCATCCTTCTCCTTCTCCTTCTTCTCATCCTTCTCCTTCTCCTTCTTCTCATCCTTCTCCTTCTCCTTCTTCTCATCCTTCTCCTTCTTCTCATCCTTCTTCTCCTCATCCTTCTCCTTCTCCTTCTTCTCATCCTTCTCCTTCTCCTTCTTCTCATCCTTCTCCTTCTTCTCATCCTTCTCCTTCTCATCCTTCTCTTTCTTCTCATCCTTCTCCTTCTTCTCATCCTTCTCCTTCTTCTCATCCTTCTTCTCCTCATCCTTCTCCTTCTTCTCATCCTTCTCCTTCTTCTCATCCTTCTCCTTCTCATCCTTCTCCTTCTTCTCATCCTTCTCCTTCTCCTTCTTCTCATCCTTCTCCTTCTCCTTCTTCTCATCCTTCTCCTTCTTCTCATCCTTCTCCTTCTCCTTCTCCTTTTCCTTCTTCTCATCCTTCTCCTTCTGCTTCTCCTTCTCCTTCTTCTCATCCTTCTCCTTCTCATCCTTCTCCTTCTTTTCATCCTTCTCCTTCTTCTCATCCTTCTCATCCTTCTTCTCATCCTTCTCATCCTTCTCCTTCTTCTCATCCTTCTCCTTCTTCTCATCCTTCTCCTTCTTCTCATCCTTCTTCTCATCCTTCTCCTTCTTCTCATCCTTCTCCTTCTTCTCCTTCTTCTCATCCTTCTCCTTCTCCTTCTTCTCATCCTTCTCCTTCTCCTTCTTCTCATCCTTCTCCTTCTCCTTCTTCTCATCCTTCTCCTTCTTCTCATCCTTCTCCTTCTCCTCATCCTTCTCCTTCTTCTCATCCTTCTCCTTCTTCTCATCCTTCTCCTTCTTCTCATCCTTCTCCTTCTCCTCATCCTTCTCCTTCTCCTTCTTCTCATCCTTCTCCTTCTCCTTCTTCTCATCCTTCTCCTTCTTCTCATCCTTCTCCTTCTTCTCATCCTTCTCCTTCTTCTCATCCTTCTCCTTCTTCTCATCCTTCTCCTTCTTCTCATCCTTCTCCTTCTTCTTCTCATCCTTCTCCTTCTTCTCATCCTTCTCCTTCTTCTCATCCTTCTTCTCATCCTTCTCCTTCTTCTCATCCTTCTCCTTCTTCTCATCCTTCTCCTTCTCCTTCTTCTCATCCTTCTCCTTCTTCTCATCCTTCTCCTTCTCCATCTTCTCATCCTTCTCCTTTTCCTTCTTCTCATCCTTCTCCTTCTGCTTCTCCTTCTCCTTCTTCTCATCCTTCTCCTTCTCATCCTTCTCCTTCTTCTCATCCTTCTCCTTCTTCTCATCCTTCTCATCCTTCTTCTCATCCTTCTCATCCTTCTTCTCATCCTTCTCCTTCTTCTCATCCTTCTCCTTCTCCTTCTTCTCATCCTTCTCCTTCTTCTCATCCTTCTTCTCATCCTTCTCCTTCTTCTCATCCTTCTCCTTCTCCTTCTTCTCATCCTTCTCCTTCTCCTTCTTCTCATCCTTCTCCTTCTCCTTCTTCTCATCCTTCTCCTTCTTCTCATCCTTCTTCTCCTCATCCTTCTCCTTCTCCTTCTTCTCATCCTTCTCCTTCTCCTTCTTCTCATCCTTCTCCTTCTTCTCATCCTTCTCCTTCTCATCCTTCTCTTTCTTCTCATCCTTCTCCTTCTTCTCATCCTTCTCCTTCTCCTTCTTCTCATCCTTCTTCTCCTCATCCTTCTCCTTCTTCTCATCCTTCTCCTTCTCCTTCTTCTCATCCTTCTCCTTCTCATCCTTCTCCTTCTCCTTCTTCTCATCCTTCTCCTTCTCCTTCTTCTCATCCTTCTCCTTCTCCTTCTTCTCATCCTTCTCCTTCTTCTCATCCTTCTCCTTCTCCTTCTCCTTCTCTTTCCTCATCTCCAAGGGCATTTAAATTAAAGGCACAGTGTTCTGCACTAATTTAAAGGCTCTCTGAAGCCTAGAAACCCTTTTTATAAGTCATCTTCGTAGCGAAGAAATTCGCATCGAATCAAATTTCACACTGGAATTCGCCGAATCAGCCGAATCGAATTTTTGAGAAATTCGCTCATCTCTAGTTAGGACCACAGAATATTAGGGTGCCGTGGCGTGGCTCTGTTGCTTACGTATATATTTGCAAATGTGTGCTAACTAAACCCCTGTTTTTAATGCATACTGTTAGACGGGATAATTTGGTTGTTGGCAGGCTGGCAGCGAGTTGATTTTTGAACACTTTTTTTATTTTTATTTTTTTACTGACACGCATTGCTCAGTTCACGTAGTCCTTGCTTCATAAGCCAGTTATAGACCGGGGCAGGTGCCATGTTTTATTTTATGTTACTACCCAGATACGCACACATTCTGGTTGATTTACTAAAGGCAAATGAACTATTCACTTTGTATGGGAGTTTTCCCCCAGAGCTTAGTGAATAAGATGATGCTTTGCTGATGTCCATTATCCAACCATGTGCAAGCAAAAAATGTTGTTTTTTATTTTCCCTGCATGTGATTGGGTATTCTTTGCAAAAGTGACATTTCATTAAGCTCTGAGGAAACGTCCTCTGCAAAGTGAAAAGCCTAGTTCCCTTTAGTAAATCAACCCCACTGAGTGCTGGAGGGCACAGCATAGTGAGTAAAATCACAAACAAAAAATGTGTATATACCTGAATAATCATACAAGCATATAGTAATGCATACTATGTGTGTAGCACCCTTCTAGGTAGCTAGGGGGAGCTCTAACTCTAATTGCTAGTCAGGAGGCTGAGTAGCGGCCCGGGTGTAATAGCCAGGTGGGTCAAATTTAGGTCAGACCTGAGAGGCTCTGCAGACCAGCTCTTTGGGATTTACCTCTGCTCTAGAACTTTGGAAAAAGATCTAGAAGCAGTGGGCAGGGGTGAGGAGTGGCTGGTCTGTACTCTTAGAGGATCCTGGACAATCCATAACAGGAGGTTTGGAAAAGGGCCAGGACAGCCCTTAAGAGTAACTAAGCCTGCTCAGTAGCAGGAGAGTTGTAGGAGAGTTCAGATGGAAGATGAGAAAGTGAGGCTGGAGAGAAGGAGCCTGGGAGGGAGCCCAAATGGAGAGGGGTTCGCCTCCATGCAGAAATCTTGGAATGAGGAAAATGTGTGACTTCACCGGCCCCTAGAGAGAGGACCACCTGTGTGGCAGGGATGGAGCGGTCCATCTAGAAGGCCTGGTAGCAGCCACTAACCCACCAGCAACACAGGAGAAGGACTAAGTGAGTAAACCTGCACCCCTGTGCCAGATAGGAGAAGAAGCACTCTGGTGGGAATTCAGATTAGTGACTACCTGGGACTGCTTTACTTTGAAGTGACAGGCACTGGATTCTCTACTCAGGGATTCATGCAGATTGGCTGGATTAGGAGAATCTAGCATCTGGGGTTGTACAACTGCAGACACTGGCTAGCTCTCCAATTAGAGGATTTTGCTGTAAAAAGCTTGTATATACAGTAGTTCCATGAAGTTGTCATCGGTTTTACAGTTCCATTGGGCATTCCGTACACCTTTAACCCTATCCAGGGGCGGACTGACCATTCGAGCACTCGGGCACTGCCCGAGGGCCCAGGGTCAGTAGGGGGCCCCATAAAATGCCCCTGATACCTTTTATAGGCTTTTTTGGGTGTGCTTTGAGTGTGGGCAAGGACACAGGGGCCCCATGATCCCCTATTGCCCGGGGGCCCCATGAATTGTCAGTCTGCCCCTGACCCTATCCCAGTTCAAATCCCCTAATATAACTTCGAAACAAAGCTCAAGGACTGATTACTGTCTCCTGGATGCAAGTTATTGTGGAAATGCATGTTGCCTGGCTGTGCAGGAATATAAAGGGACCCAAAACTTCAGCAACTCCTAAGGGGGTAGTGCTACACATGTAACCACTAAGTGTAATAGTAAAATAAATAAGACGGACGTCCTGTCTTTATTTTTCACCACCATGAAAAATGCTGAACCTCCATGTGTCCTCAACCTCCCCCTCTCACCAGCTCCTAAGCTGCGTACAGGAGACAGCAAAGCAACACATGTGCAAAGGCACTTACTCAGCTCCATCTCTCCTTTAGTGTCTCCAGGCCACAGTCCTCCTCACCATCAGGGGGCAATCAGCCCAGCACTTTAGCACAGTGGAGCCACAGAGAATCTTTATATAATGTTTTTATGTATTAAAAAAGCAATAATTCTCATAAATGTTAAAAATATCCACCCCAAAGCATATGAAACTTATAAAAACATGATCAGTAGAAAGTGCACTCATTAAGCTGGAATTGGAAGTGGCAGAGGGATGCCAGCATGTAGGTCTGTACTTACGCGTTTCAAGCAAGGGCATGTCTTTAGGAGGCTCTAGCATGCTGAGGTGCCCTGCTCTCTAAACAGCTTTCTAGTTGCCACTCATTGGCCGATATCAACCAAGAAAGGCACAACAACAAACGCTGTTGCCATATTAGTGAAGCCCAAGCCTATGTTGTGGACGGCAGCCTACGGGAAAAAAGAAAAGGTGAACTAACATTGTGCAGCCTTGACACATTCCACCTTTCTCGGGCCCCTTTATAATTACCTACCTTTGTGATGAGCTGTTAGTCCCACACAGTTGGTACAGCGGTCCGGGGATTTGAAATCCCCCATCCTCTTCTTTCTGCAGGGATGTATCAGAGTGATTCTGATTGGTCAGTGCCGGCACGGAGCATCATCTTGATCCATCCCATAAACATCACAGGTGCCTCCAGATTGATGGGAATGTCTGTTCGCTGGTCAATCATTCTTGTTACTGACCCAAAAGCGATGAGAAAAGTGTCAAAAAGTGCAGCACTACTCGTGCATGCGCAGTGGGCACCTGGCTGTGAAGCCTCAGGCTGTCAGAGCTAGGTGCCCACACTGAAGACACCGGCGCTGGCAACCAGGGGCGGACTGACCATTTGGAAACTTGGGCACTGCCCAAGGGCCCGGTGTCAGTAGGGGGCCCCATGAGATGCCCCTGGTACCTTTTTCATAGGCTTTTTTGAGTTCGGGCAAAGACACAGGGGCCCCATGATCCCCTATTGCCCGGGGGCCCCATGAGTTGTCAGTCTGCCCCTGCTGGTAACACTGGACAACCAGTGAAACGGGCTGCGGGGAGGACACCGCGGGATCGAGGGACAGGTGATTGGCTGTTTTTTAAAAGTCAGCAGCTACATTTTTTTAGCTGCTGACTTTTATTTTTTTTTCAATGTAACTGGAACTCTGCTTTACGAACAAACCTACAGAATCTTTTTCATAAATCGGGGACTGCCTTTATCTCATGAGCACCTTGAGAATTCACTGAGAATTGCTGCTACATCCATTGAACCAGATGTCAAATATCACACTCGTTTTATGTTGCCCTCTTCTACATTTATAATAAAAAAAAAAATAGGTTTTATTATTCAGATAATTACAATTATCTATATCAGTGATTGCTATCTTGTGATCTGCCTGACTTTTTCTGCTCATCAGCTCTCCTTATTGTTAGAGTTTTGTATGTGTGGCCTGAAACAGTTCCTCTTCTTCCAAAGTAGCCCAGGAAAGTCTAAAGGTTGGGCACCATTGGTCTAGGGCAGTGATGGCGAACCCGTGGCACGCGTGCCACAGCCGGAACGCCGAGCCTTATCTGTGGGCACGCCAGGAGAATACCGTATTTTTCACTCCATAAGATGCACTTTTTTTCCCCCAAAAAAGGGGGGAAAATGTCAGTGCGTCTTATGGAGCGAATATAGAGCGGCCGATCCGGTATTTCCACCGCCGCCGTGTCAGAATACCGGGCCGGCCGCTCAGCTCTGCAGTGGGACCGTACCTGTCCCTCTATCCAGCGGCGCGCTGTCTTCCCGGCTTCTGTAGTGTGCGTGACAGCCGGGTCCCAAGTGCGCATGCGCAAGCAGTGCTCTTTGTGAATGGTAAGGCGGTACCTGGGACACATGACAGATCCCAGAAGCCGCCGGACCAATCACAAAGCGCAGCGCTTCTCGCGCATGCGCACTGGGCATCCGGCTGTCCGACGAGCGCCCACACTACAGAAGCCGGGAAGACAGCGCGCGGCTGGATAAAGGAACAGGTAAGATAAAAAAAAAACTCTGCGGAAGTAAGAGCGGGTACCTGTCAAATTCAGGTACCCGCTCCCCCTCCCTCCCCAAAGGTCAGCAGTCATCTGTACTGTCCGCAGTCTCTGGTCATCCCTGTACTGTCCGCAGTCTCTGGTCATCCCTGTACTGTCCGCAGTCTCTGGTCATCTCCTGTACTGTCCGCAGTCTCTGGTCATCTCCTGTACTGTCCGCAGTCTCTGGTCATCCCTGTACTGTGTCCGCAGTCTCTGGTCATCCCTGTACTGTGTCCGCAGTCTCTGGTCATCTCCTGTACTGTCCGCAGTCTCTGGTCATCCCTGTACTGTGTCCGCAGTCTCTGGTCATCCCTGTACTGTCTGCAGTCTCTGGTCATCCCCTGTACTGTCCGCAGTCTCTGGTCATCTCCTGTACTATGTCTGCAGTCTCTGGTCATCTCCTGTACTGTGTCCGCAGTCTCTGGTCATCTCCTGTACTGTGTCTGCAGTCTCTGGTCATCCCTGTACTGTGTCCGCAGTCTCTGGTCATCCCTGTACTGTGTCCGCAGTCTCTGGTCATCCCTGTACTGTGTCCGCAGTCTCTGGTCATCCCTGTACTGTGTCCGCAGTCTCTGGTCATCCCTGTACTGTGTCCGCAGTCTCTGGTCATCCCTGTACTGTGTCCGCAGTCTCTGGTCATCCCTGTACTGTGTCCGCAGTCTCTGGTCATCCCCTGTACTATGTCTGCAGTCTCTGGTCATCCCTGTACTGTGTCTGCAGTCTCTGGTCATCCCCTGTACTGTGTCTGCAGTCTCTGGTCATCCCTGTACTGTGTCTGCAGTCTCTGGTCATCCCTGTACTGTCCGCAGTCTCTGGTCATCCCTGTACTGTTAATTAGTTTGCACTACTGTACGAGTTGTTTTTTCTAAACCAAAAGCTCGATATTCAGGTTTCATTGCAGTGTTGGAACTTTGAAAGAAATAAGTTGGTTTTGGGTTGCAGTTTGGGCACTCGGGCTCAAAAAGGTTCGCCATCACTGGTCTAGGGTGTCTGCTTTCAGAAAATATTCCTTTTTTGGGGAGTTTACATAATTTTCAGTCCAAAGACATTTTTTTTTAAACACGAGTGCAAAAAAATGCAAAAACAACTTTGGCAGTAAAAACATTACACCTACTGAACCTGTCAGATATACTGGTGTACACTTGCCCTCCAGAGGATTTACCCCTTTCCTAGCCAGGCCATTATTTGCTACACGGTGCTGCATTACTTTCCCTGATAATTGCATGGACATGCAATGCTGTACATAAATGAAATGTATGTTCTTTTATTCCCACAAATAGAGCTTTCTTTTGCTTGTATTTGATCATCTCTGTGTTTTTATTTTTTGTGCTATAAACAAAAAAAGCCTGACAATTTTGAAAAAAAAGCAATATTTTTTATTTTTTGCTATAAAACATTTCCAGTAAAAAAATAAAATTTCTTCATAATTTAGGCCAAAATGTATTCTACATGTCTTTGCTAAAAACAAAATCCCAATATGTGTAAATTAATTGATTTACGTGAAAGTTATAGCGTCTATAAAGGGTGGTATATATACTGGAATTTTTATTTTTATTTTTTTCTATGCTAGTAATAGCAGCAATCAGCGACTTGTAGCGGGACTACGGCAGGCATTCTGACACTGGGTGGGAACTGACTAACTGCCACTGACATCCCCAGTGACACCAATACAGTGATCTGTGCTAATAAAAAGCACTGACACTGTACTAATGACACTGGGCAGGGAAGGGTTAACATCTGGTGTGATCAAAGGGTTAACTGTGTGCTGTTTTACATTATGTGCTGTGTGTGTGTTTTACTAGGGAAGCATGCTGCTGTGTTCTATTTTATTAAGCCAGTGACCACACATGCAGCCTAAAATTCATTACAATGACCACTGTAAATATGTTCAGCCTGGGCCTTGTAATAAGCCCTTCAGGCATGACTCTCTTGCACATCTCTACACCGTTATCTCGTTCCTAACAGAAGCATAGGTTTGTTTGGCTCATAATTGTACCCTATTATCTCGAGTAGACTTTGTTGAATCAGCTGGAGGCTGTAATCTCCATCACATGAATCTCACGAGGCAGATGGTTTTCTTACATATCAGTTTAATAACGCTTTCAAAGAATTATCCTTTGAGAGGATATCTGCCATGTCAGCAAATATTTCATAATGACTAACACCCAGGACTGGCAATGAAAAAAAAAATCTCAGTTACAGCACACCACTGTGAATGTCTTCTGTTTATTTCTGAAAAGAAAATGATATGTAACTTGCAATTCTCAAATATAGTTATGTATTAGGGCTTAAAATATCAAGTCCTGAGCTACTAGCCAGGCTTTAAGAGTTACTCTCCACCAACAAACACACACTAACTGAGACACCTGTACACACACACAGACATGTACATACACACACAGAAACATGTACACACACGCACATACAGACACATGTATACACACACAGGCACGTACAGACACGCATACACACAGATACATGTACATACACACAGACACATGTACATACACACACAGACACATGTACACACATACATACATGTACATGCACACACACACAGACACATGTACATACACGCAAACACATGTACATATACACACATGTACATACACACAGACACATGTACATGCATAAACAGACACACACATGTACACACACACACTATAAAAAGTTGCAGTACTTCGTTGTTCACTCACAGATCCGGGTACTGCACTCTAGGGGGAGGCAGAGAGCACAGCACACACTCCTTTCTTTGCTTTCACTGCACTCAGCTATTGAGCAGTCTGACGGCTCCCAGTGACGATAACAGATCTGGCCTGAGCTCCGAGCCTGCTCAGCAAGACGGCCCTGGGGGACACACTCGCCCCCACCATAATTTCCACGTGCCATTGGCAAGCAGGCGAGTGGAAATTTCAGGGCCTGTTGTATACTGTCACGATGATATCCTCTAAAGCAGTATTAATCCCAAATGCACATATTTATTATGTAAGGAAAGAAGGGAAAGGGAGACAAGATTGAAACAGGGCACTGATTGTCAGTGCAGCCCCAAAAGTGCCCATCAGTGCACAGCAGTGCTGCCAATCTGTGCCCATCAGTGCCACCTATCAGTGTCACATATCAGTGTCTCCAGTCAGTGCCCTTCAGTTCTGCCTATTAGTGCCCATCAGTGCCGCCTATCAGTGCCCATCAGTGCTGCCTATCAGTACCAAGCAGTGCCGCATTTCAGTGCAGCCTCCTCATCAATGCCCACCAGAGCAACCTCATCAGTGCAGCCTATCAGTGCCCACCAGCCCTGCCTATCAGTGCCCATCAGTGCAGCCTATCAGTGCTGCCTCATCAGTGCCTATCAGTGATGATTATCAGTGCCCATCAGTCCTGCCTATCAATGCCACATATCAGTGCCCATCAGTGCTGCCTATTAGTGCCAAGCAGTGCCGCCTATCAGTGCACCCTCATCAGTGCCTCCTCATCAATGCCCACCAGTGCAACTTCATCAGTGCAACCTATCAGTGCCCATCAGTGCGACCTATCAGTGCCCATCAGTGCTACCTATCCGTGCCCATCAGTGCTGTCTCATCAGTGCTCATCAGTGCTGCCTATCAATGTCCACCAGTGCAGCCTCATCAACACACATCAGTGACACACAGAGCTGTGGCTCATTCCGGCCCCCTCTTTCTCCTCATTAGCTCACTGGCTATGATTGACAGCAGCGGGAACCAATAGTTCCCGGTGCTGTCTCAGCCAATGAAGAGGTTGCACGCTGGAGTGCTGGAGGTCCCTCCTCTGTCACATTATTTTTTTGGGTGTCAGAAAAACTTGTCAGAAATGATTCCTGCTGATAGCAAAAGATTGCCTTACACACTATAGAGGGATATGTTTTATTCATATATCATGTCAGAGGTTTACAACCATTTTAAAGCTAAATTCCAGGAAAACTTCTAAATATACAATTTCAGCATCTATATT
This sequence comes from Staurois parvus, assembly GCF_062004578.1. Classification (NCBI taxonomy): domain Eukaryota; kingdom Metazoa; phylum Chordata; class Amphibia; order Anura; family Ranidae; genus Staurois; species Staurois parvus. The sequence continues at coordinate 2,403,926 of NW_028317931.1, read as the reverse complement.
GAAGCTGCTTTACAGAAAAATGTTTTTCATTATTTTACATTCATAAAAGCAGTGCAATCACAGTGGGGTACAGAGAGACTCAGTTGATACGTTTCACACTGCATTTAGTGCTTACTCATAACCTGTGTCGGATCAGACTGATGTGGGACAACTTTTGTTTTGGAGTGATCCACAGCGGATTTATGAAAAAAGAAAATTCACTACAAGGAAATGAACCACTTGACAACCAGAAGGTTTTACACCCTTCATGACCTGTCCATTTTTTTGCTATTCAGCACTGAGCTACTTTAACTGGCAATTGTTTGGAAATACAACATTGTACGCAGATGAAATGTATATAATTTTTTTTCACACATTAGAGTTTTCTTTTGGTGGCATGTGATCACCACTGAGTTTTTTTAATTATATAAGTTTAAAAATACCGAAAAGTTTGAAAAAATTAATAAATTTTCTTCTTTCTGTTATAAAACATTTCCACTAAAATGAAATTTCTTCATAAATTTAGACCTCAATGTATTCTGCTACATGTCATGTCATCTACATGGTGACACTATACTCTTGGGGACACTAGTATAGTTCTGACCATGAACAAGATACTGATCCGTACAGAAACTATACTAGTAATGGCAATGATCAGCGACTTACAGTGGGACTGCGATAGTGTGGTGGGCAATCTGGTGCAAACTGACCCTGGCTTGGAGGGGAGGTAACTGAATAACTGACTTTGACACTATCTGTGACACTAATACTGTGATCAGTGAAAACATACTGTACACTGCAGTAATGACATTAATTACAGGTCAATCAAAGGGTTAAATGTACCTAACAAGGTGTATGCAAGTGTAAACGTGCTGCTTCTACTGCCACAGGTCCTGCTTTCTTCTCTCCCTGAATGAAAAGGGCTCAGGAAGAGAAAAAAAAACAGACAGAACCTGTGTTTGTAAAACAAGACACAGAGCTGTGCTGTGATTGGCTACAGCCGATCAGCAGGTTCATGGACAAAATTATTGGCTGGGACCTACTGACATACTTGTGCTGTAGCCAATGAAAGCACAGGTCAGCAGGAGGCAAGCGCCTGTGCCCTCCAAACCCCTTTGACAGGCGGCGACATACAGGTATGTAAGTGGTTAACCGTTTCCCGCCCACCAGCCCACAATGTACTGCGTACAGGCGGTAGCTGCAGGCAAAGCAACGTATCCATACATCGTTCTGCTCTTCCAGGTTTAGAGCCTGCATGCGCGTGACTCCCGCTGTCATTCGTTCAGCCCACAGGCTGCATAAAAAAAAAGAACATAACATATATACCCAACAAGGACCAGTGACGTACTGGTACATCACTGGATTTTGAGTGGTTATACCAGGATGATGCCTGCAGCTGCAGGCATCATCCTGGTGTCATTTTTTTCATCCGGTGATCGGCTTTCATGTAAAAGCAATCCTATTGGCTAAAAAGCTGCAGGATTGCTTTTACAAGCAGCCAGAGAAGATGCCCCCCTCCTCTCTGCCTTCCACGACCTTCTCAGGCATTCCCATGCCATCTGGGGAACCTGAGAATGCAGACGGTGTTTCTGCCAGCTGACCATAGAGCCGATTGGACCAGAATGGTGCCAATCATCTCCATAGTCTAAGAAATCGGAAGCTACAAGCATTTCATCACTTCAGTTTCGCAGGATATAAACAGCGCCATTTGTAAATTGGGAAAGCATCTGATCACACTGATCTTGGTGAGAGTATATAATTAGAGATGAGCGAATCGAAGTAGGCGAAGTGGAATTCGAGTCGAATATTGGAAAATTTTCGATTCGCGCCGAATCCGAAAAATAGCCTACTTCGGACGCGCGAATCAAAATTTTTCCTAAAATGGCGGCGGACATGTGCGGCGACGGAGCGGGGATGTCTGGGAAGGCGCGCAGACAAGGCGCGCTGACCCATAATGCATTCCTTAATGACATGTGATCGCATTAGCCAATCAGCAGCCAGGCAGCCAGCACTGTGTAATGGTCGAGCTATAAATAGCGGCCATTTTAGAATTCTTCATTTGCCTCCAGTCATTCAAGAGAGGCAGACCGCTCTGTATTAGGGACAGAGTTAGGGCCACAGAAACGTTACTTGGGGACAGAGAAACGTTACTTAGGGACAGAGAAGCATTACTCAGGGACACAGAATTGTTAATGAGGGCCACAGAATCGTTACTTAGGGCCAAAGAAACGCTAGTTAGGGCCACAGAATTGTTAATCAGGGACAGACAGAATTGTTACTGAGTGCCAGAGAATTGTTACTTAGGGCCACAGAAACGTTAGTTAGGGCCACAGAATTGTTACTCAGGGACAGACACAGAATTGTTACTGAGGGCCACAGAACTGTTACTTAGGGCCACAGAAACGTTATTAGGGCCACAGAATTGTTACTCAGGGACAGACAGAATTGTTACTGAGTGCCAGGGAATTGTTACTTAGGGCCACAGAAACGTTAGTTAGGGCCACAGAATTGTTACTCAGGGACAGACACAGAATTGTTACTGGGGGCCACAGAACTGTTACTTAGGGCCACAGAAACGTTAGTTAGGGCCACAGAATTGTTACTCAGGGAGAGACACAGAATTGTTACTGAGGGCCACAGAACTGTTACTTAGGGCCACAGAAACGTTAGTTAGGGCCACAGAATTGTTACTCAGGGACAGACACAGAATTGTTACTGAGGGCCACAGAATTGTTACTTAGGGCCACAGAAACGTTACTCAGGGACACAGAATTGTTACTGAGGGCCACAGAACTGTTACTTAGGGCCACAGAACCGTTACTTAGGGCCACAGAATTGTTACTCAGGGACACAGAATTGTTACTGAGGGCCACAGAACTGTTACTTAGGGCCACAGAATTGTTACTCAAGGACACAGAATTGTTACTGAGGGCCACAGAACTGTTACTTAGGGCCACAGAACTGTTACTCGGACAGACACAGAATTGTTACTCAGGGACACAGAATTGTTACTGAGGGCCACAGAACCGTTACTTAGGGCCACAGAATTGTTACTCAGGGACACAGAATTGTTACTGAGGGCCACAGAACTGTTACTTAGGGCCACAGAATTGTTACTCAGGGACACAGAATTGTTACTGAGGGCCACAGAACTGTTACTTAGGGCCACAGAATTGTTACTCGGACAGACACAGAATTGTTACTCAGGGACACAGAATTGTTACTGAGGGCCACAGAACCGTTACTTAGGGCCACAGAATTGTTACTCAGGGACACAGAATTGTTACTGAGGGCCACAGAACTGTTACTTAGGGCCACAGAATTGTTACTCAGGGACACAGAATTGTTACTGAGGGCCACAGAACTGTTACTTAGGGCCACAGAATTGTTACTCGGACAGACACAGAATTGTTACTCAGGGACACAGAATTGTTACTGAGGGCCACAGAACCGTTACTTAGGGCCACAGAATTGTTACTCAGGGACACAGAATTGTTACTGAGGGCCACAGAACTGTTACTTAGGGCCACAGAATTGTTACTCAGGGACACAGAATTGTTACTGAGGGCCACAGAACTGTTACTTAGGGCCACAGAATTGTTACTCGGACAGACACAGAATTGTTACTCAGGGACACAGAATTGTTACTGAGGGCCACAGAACCGTTACTTAGGGCCACAGAATTGTTACTCAGGGACACAGAATTGTTATTGAGGGCCACAGAACTGTTACTTAGGGCCACAGAATTGTTACTCGGACAGACACAGAATTGTTACTCAGGGACACAGAATTGTTACTGAGGGCCACAGAACCGTTACTTAGGGCCACAGAATTGTTACTCAGGGACACAGAATTGTTACTGAGGGCCACAGAACTGTTACTTAGGGCCACAGAATTGTTACTCAGGGACACAGAATTGTTACTGAGGGCCACAGAACTGTTACTTAGGGCCACAGAATTGTTACTCGGACAGACACAGAATTGTTACTCAGGGACACAGAATTGTTACTGAGGGCCACAGAACCGTTACTTAGGGCCACATAATTGTTACTCAGGGACACAGAATTGTTACTGAGGGCCACAGAACTGTTACTTAGGGACACAGAATTGTTACTCAGGGACACAGAATTGTTACTGAGGGCCACAGAACTGTTACTTAGGGCCACAGAATTGTTACTCGGACAGACACAGAACTGTTACTCAGGGACGCAGAATTGTTACTGAGGGCCACAGAACCGTTACTTAGGGCCACATAAACGTTAATCAGGGACACAGAATTGTTACTGAGGTCCACAGAACCGTTACTTAGGGCCACATAATTGTTACTCAGGGACAGACACAGAATTGTTACTGAGGGACACAGAATTGTTACTGAGGGCCACAGAACCGTTACTTAGGGCCACAGAAACGTTAATCAGGGACACAGAATTGTTACTGAGGGCCACAGAACCGTTACTTAGGGCCACGTAAACGTTAATCAGGGACAGACACAGAATTGTTACTGAGGGACACAGAATTGTTACTGAGGGACACAGAATTGTTACTGAGGGACACAGAATTGTTACTGAGGGCCACAGAACCGTTACTTAGGGCCACAGAATTGTTACTTAGGGACACAGAATTGTTACTGAGGGCCACAGAACTGTTACTTAGGGCCACAGAATTGTTACTCGGACAGACACAGAATTGTTACTCAGGGACACAGAATTGTTACTGAGGGCCACAGAACCGTTACTTAGGGCCACAGAATTGTTACTCAGGGACACAGAATTGTTACTGAGGGCCACAGAACTGTTACTTAGGGCCACAGAATTGTTACTCAAGGAAACAGAATTGTTACTGAGGGCCACAGAACTGTTACTTAGGGCCACAGAATTGTTACTCAAGGACACAGAATTGTTACTAAGGGCCACAGAACTGTTACTTAGGGCCACAGAATTGTTACTCGGACAGACACAGAATTGTTACTCAGGGACACAGAATTGTTACTGAGGGCCACAGAACCGTTACTTAGGGCCACAGAATTGTTACTCAGGGACACAGAATTGTTACTGAGGGCCACAGAACTGTTACTTAGGGCCACAGAATTGTTACTCAGGGACACAGAATTGTTACTGAGGGCCACAGAACTGTTACTTAGGGCCACAGAACTGTTACTCGGACAGACACAGAATTGTTACTCAGGGACACAGAATTGTTACTGAGGGCCACAGAACCGTTACTTAGGGCCACAGAATTGTTACTCAGGGACACAGAATTGTTACTGAGGGCCACAGAACTGTTACTTAGGGCCACAGAATTGTTACTCGGACAGACACAGAATTGTTACTCAGGGACACAGAATTGTTACTGAGGGCCACAGAACCGTTACTTAGGGCCACAGAATTGTTACTCAGGGACACAGAATTGTTACTGAGGGCCACAGAACTGTTACTTAGGGCCACAGAATTGTTACTCGGACAGACACAGAATTGTTACTCAGGGACACAGAATTGTTACTGAGGGCCACAGAACCGTTACTTAGGGCCACAGAATTGTTACTCAGGGACACAGAATTGTTACTGAGGGCCACAGAACTATTACTTAGGGCCACAGAATTGTTACTCAGGGACACAGAATTGTTACTGAGGGCCACAGAACTGTTACTTAGGGCCACAGAATTGTTACTCGGACAGACACAGAATTGTTACTCAGGGACACAGATTTGTTACTGAGGGCCACAGAACCGTTACTTAGGGCCACAGAATTGTTACTCAGGGACACAGAATTGTTATTGAGGGCCACAGAACTGTTACTTAGGGCCACAGAATTGTTACTCGGACAGACACAGAATTGTTACTCAGGGACACAGAATTGTTACTGAGGGCCACAGAACCGTTACTTAGGGCCACAGAATTGTTACTCAGGGACACAGAATTGTTACTGAGGGCCACAGAACTGTTACTTAGGGCCACAGAATTGTTACTCAGGGACACAGAATTGTTACTGAGGGCCACAGAACTGTTACTTAGGGCCACAGAATTGTTACTCGGACAGACACAGAATTGTTACTCAGGGACACAGAATTGTTACTGAGGGCCACAGAACCGTTACTTAGGGCCACAGAATTGTTACTCAGGGACACAGAATTGTTACTGAGGGCCACAGAACTGTTACTTAGGGACACAGAATTGTTACTCAGGGACACAGAATTGTTACTGAGGGCCACAGAACTGTTACTTAGGGCCACAGAATTGTTACTCGGACAGACACAGAATTGTTACTCAGGGACACAGAATTGTTACTGAGGGCCACAGAACCGTTACTTAGGGCCACATAAACGTTAATCAGGGACACAGAATTGTTACTGAGGTCCACAGAACCGTTACTTAGGGCCACATAATTGTTACTCAGGGACAGACACAGAATTGTTACTGAGGGACACAGAATTGTTACTGAGGGCCACAGAACCGTTACTTAGGGCCACAGAATTGTTACTCAGGGACAGACACAGAATTGTTACTCAGGGACACAGAATTGTTACTCAGGGACACAGAATCGTTGAATTAAAGAGTATGTCAGACAACATGCAGAGGAGTGGCAGAGGAGGCAATGTTTTAGGAGCGAGCAGACGTGGCAGCAGAGGAAGGGGTCGAGGCAGCACTATTCGCAGCCAGAGGCCACTGCTCCTGGTGTCATCCAGCGGTCGTGTCTCCACCGACAACCCTGCCGTCCTCGATTGGTTGGCTCGGTCGTCTTCCTCTTCCCAGGTCACCTCTGAAACCTACAGCCAACGGTCGGTGGGTACGTCAGACACAACCGTTAGTTGGCATGGCCCGGGATCAAGCCCACTGAAATCACGTGTCCTCTACCTGCCCCTGTCCTTTGGTGTTCCCTCACCAAGCAAAGTATCGCATGCTGTGGGCTCAGCCCCACTGTACAGTGAGGAAGAGCTAACAGAGGGCGGTCAGGAACGGGGGAGACATCCGCCTTTTCAGCAGCCAGGCGAAGAAGTAGTGGCGAGGAGAGTGGCTCGGTAGCCGGTCTAGAGACAGGTCTGTCTCCTGACCCAGACGCAGCCGAGGGGGCTAGTAGTGAGGCGGAGACCCTACTTGATGATGAGGAGGTTGATCGCACTTGGCAGCCTCGTCGTCATCAGGCAATTTCTTCCGCATCATCAGGAGAAGAGGGTGGCAGCTTGGCAGCGAGCGAAACAGTCGGTGGGTTGCCCAGGAGGCAGCAGGGTCGCAGCAGTGTCAGTGGAGCCAAACGGCCACGGAGTAGAGCACCAGCTCCACTGCAGCCTACCACCACGGCCAGTAGTGGTGCCGGTGTGCATGGAGGAAGCAGCAGTCAGCCAGTGAGGAGTATCGGGGGCAAAGTTTCCTACTCGGCGGGGTGGCAATTTTTCGTCAAGCCGCCCGAGGAAGTAAACGTAGCCGTATGTCGACTATGTGGCCAGAAAGTCAAGCGTGGCCAGGGGGCCCATGTTGGGACGACAGCGTTGCGGCAGCATATGCAGCGTCGCCATTTGGTGGCCTGGGAAAACCGTGATAAAGATACGGCGGTTCTGCCCGCCCCAGCCCCCGCTCCATCACCCGCTCCGTTACTTGCTCCGTCACCCGACGTCAATCGCCCTCCATCAGCCAGTCAAGGCTCCAACACCTCTGCTGAAGGGGAGTTGTCGCTCGTTGGCATCTTCCGCTCGTTCAGATGCTCCTTCTCCTGCTACTCCTCTTCACGGATTCCGTCAGCAGTCTTTCTTTCTTTCTTGGAATCCGTTTCCAAGAGACAACAGTTTGCGAGCACGCACCCGACGGTGCAAAAGCTGAACGTCCTCCTGTCCAAGTTGCTGGTGCTGCAGTCCCTCCCTTTCCAAGTGGTGGACTCAGCACCTTTCCGAGAAATGATGGCTTGTGCCGCGCCGCGGTGGAGAGTGCCAAGCCGTCATTTCTTCGCCAAAAAGGCAGTGCCAGCCCTGCATTCACATGTAGAAGAGATGGTGGGCCAGTCTTTGAGCATGTCGGTCTCTGCCAAAACGCACGGCAGCGCCGACGTGTGGAGCTGTAACTACGGTCAGGGACAGTACATGTCATTTACGGCCCACTGGGTGAACGTGGTGCCGTCACAGCCGCACCAGCAACTTGGACAGGTCACGCCGCTTTTGCCTCCACGTTTGCACGTCCTTGGTCCACAAAAGATGTCCGCCTCTACCACCTCTTCTTCCGCCGTGTCCTCAGCCGCCACCCCCGTGCCAAGTCCCATTACCCGACCGGCATATCACATGTGCAGGGCTCAACGGTGTCATGCTGTTCTGCACCTGGTATGCCTTGGCGAACGTAGTCACACAGGGGAGGAACTTCTGAGTGTAATGAACAGAGAAATCGACAGATGGCTGTCTCCGCGCAAACTCAAAATCGGAACCATGTTGACCGACAACGGAAAGAACATGGTGTCTGCTCTGCGTCAAGGAAGGTTGTGCCATGCGCCATGCATGGCTCACGTGTTCAATCTGGTTGTCAAGCGGTTCCTAAAATCCACCATCCCACTGCAAGACATCCTTAAAATGTCACGTAAACTTTGCATGCATTTCAGCCATTCCTACACCGCAAAGCACACCCTCATTGAGCTGCAGCGGCAGAACGGAATTCCACATCATCGCCTGATCTGCGACGTTGCAACAATGTGGAATTCAACCCTACACATGTTAGACCGCCTTTACGAGCAGCGAAAGGCCATCACCGATTTCCTGATGTTACAAGCGGATAAAGGTACTCCCCTGTGTAACTTCGATGTCAGCCATTGGCAGCTCATGCGTGACACCTGCCGCTTGCTCAGGCCCTTTGAGGAGGCCACGCTATTCGTGAGTCGGCAGGACTATGGGATGAACGACGTCATTCCTCTGTTGCATGTCCTGGAACAAATGCTGTTAACAATGGCTGTTCAGGGTGCGGTAGACGTGGCGCACAGATCTCAACGCCACATGACCCCTGTGGGGGCAGGACAGGAAGAAGAGGAGGAGGTAGAGGAGGACATTTGTGCTCAGGAATTATTGAGTGAAATGGGTGGTTTTTCCACTCAGCGGACAGGAGTGGAGGAGCAGGAGCATCTGGTAGAGGAGGAGGAGGAGGAGACAGAGGACCCAGACGCACCGTGGCAGTATGCTTGGAGATGGAGGCAGGGAGTCCCTCGCATTCCTTGGCACAAATGGCCCATAGCATGCTCGGTTGCTTGCGTAGCGACAGCCGAATAATAACCATCAGACAGAGGGATGACTTTTGGCTGTCCACCTTGTTGGACCCTCGCTACCGTTCAAAAATGGTGGCCTTTTTCACACCTGCTGAGAGGGAGGCCAAAATAACGTACTATAAAAACCACCTATGTAGTCAGTTGGTCTCTGCCTTTGTGCGCCAACATCCATCCTCAGACACTGTGGGCCCTGTGCGCTCGCGTTCCGCTGCCATGGCAGCAGGGGAGGGGTTGGGGTCGTAGGAGCAGTGGCAGCTCCACCAGCAGTGGCTGCCTCAGTCTGCAGTCGATGATGAGTAGCTTTCTTCACCAGCGCAGTGAGGAAACTACTAACCAGCCGCAGCAGCAGCAGCAGCAGCAGCATCAGGTGGACCTGGAGCAGGACCACAAACAACAGGCTTGTGCCTACTTGGACAGCACCCTGCCAACCGAGGTAGACAATCCCCTTGACTACTGGGCAACGAAACTTGACCTTTGGCCCCAACTAGCTGAATTTGCCCTTGAAAGGCTGTCATGCCCGGCCAGTAGCGTGGCATCGGAGCGCGTGTTTAGTGCGGCAGGAGGTATTGTAACTCCGCGGAGGACACGACTGTCCACCCAAAGTGTGGAGAGACTCACGTTTGTGAAAATGAATCAGGCGTGGATTAGTCTGGATTTCAAACCACCAGTTCCTGACACAACTGACTAAATCCGCCATGAATCATGCCTCAAACATGTGCCACTTTCAGGTTTCCTCAAACACTGCTGGTGTGTTCCATTTTTTGTCATAGGGTGCTGGCAGATTACGGGCCTCCCATAGCTGCTGCCAGGCCCCTAATCTGCCATAGGCCCCTATATACCGCCTCCTCATGCTGCTGCCAAGTCCAGAGTCTGTCATGGGTCCCTGTACGGCCTCCCATTGCTGCTGTCTCCATCGCCACACTCTGCCATGTGCCACTTTCAGGTCTCCTCACACACTGCTGGTGTGTTGAATTTTTTGACATAGGGTGCTGGCAGATTACGGGCCTCCCATAGCTGCTGCCAGGCCCCTAATCTGCCATAGGCCCCTATATACCGCCTCCTCATGCTGCTGCCAAGTCCAGAGTCTGTCATGGGTCCCTGTACGGCCTCCCATTGCTGCTGTCTCCATCGCCACACTCTGCCATGTGCCACTTTCAGGTCTCCTCACACTGCTGGTGTGTTGAATTTTTTGACATAGGGTGCTGGCAGATTACGGGCCTCCTATAGCTGCTGCCAGGCCCCTAATCTGCCATAGGCCCCTATATACCGCCTCCTCATGCTGCTGCCAGGTCCAGAGTCTGTCATGGGTCCCTGTACGGCCTCCCATTGCTGCTGTCTCCAACGCCACACTCTGCCATGTGCCACTTTCAGGTCTCCTCACACTGCTGGTGTGTTGAATTTTTTGACATAGGGTGCTGGCAGATTACGGGCCTCCTATAGCTGCTGCCAGGCCCCTAATCTGCCATAGGCCCCTATACCGCCTCCTCATGCTGCTGCCAGGTCCACAGTGTCTCATGGGTCCCTGTACGGCCTCCCATTGCTGCTGTCTCCATCGCCACACTCTGCCATGTGCCACTTTCAGGTCTCCTCACACACTGCTGGTGTGTTCAATATTTTGACATAGGGTGCTGCCAGGTCCACAGTGTCTCATGCCATGTGCCACTTTCAGGTCTCCTCACACTGCTGGTGTGTTGAATTTTTTGACATAGGGTGCTGGCAGATTACGGGCCTCCCATAGTTGCTGCCAGGCCCCTAATCTGCCATGGGCCCCTATACCGCCTCCTCATGCTGCTGCCAAGTCCAGAGTCTCTCATGGGTCCCTGTACGGCCTCCCATTGCTGCTGTCTCCATCGCCACACTCTGCCATGTGCCACTTTCAGGTCTCCTCACACACTGCTGGTGTGTTCAATATTTTGACATAGGGTGCTGGCAGATTACGGGCCTCCTATAGCTGCTGCCAGGCCCCTAATCTGCCATGGGCCCCTGTACCGCCTCCTCATTCTGCTGCCAGGTCCACAGTGTCTCATGCCATGTGCCACTTTCAGGTCTCCTCACACTGCTGGTGTGTTGAATTTTTTGACATAGGGTGCTGGCAGATTACGGGCCTCCCATAGCTGCTGCCAGGCCCCTAATCTGCCATGGGCCCCTATACCGCCTCCTCATGCTGCTGCCAAGTCCAGAGTCTCTCATGGGTCCCTGTACGGCCTCCCATTGCTGCTGTCTCCATCGCCACACTCTGCCATGTGCCACTTTCAGGTCTCCTCACACACTGCTGGTGTGTTCAATTTTTTGACATAGGGTGCTGGCAGATTACGGGCCTCCTATAGCTGCTGCCAGGCCCCTAATCTGCCATGGGCCCCTGTACCGCCTCCTCATGCTGCTGCCAGGTTCACAGTGTCTCATGCCATGTGCCACTTTCAGGTCTCCTCACACTGCTGGTGTGTTGAATTTTTTGACATAGGGTGCTGGCAGATTACGGGCCTCCCATAGCTGCTGCCAGGCCCCTAATCTGCCATAGGCCCCTATATACCGCCTCCTCATGCTGCTGCCAAGTCCAGAGTCTGTCATGGGTCCCTGTACGGCCTCCCATTACTGCTGTCTCCATCGCCACACTCTGCCATGTGCCACTTTCAGGTCTCCTCACACTGCTGGTGTGTTGAATTTTTTGACATAGGGTGCTGGCAGATTACGGGCCTCCTATAGCTGCTGCCAGGCCCCTAATCTGCCATAGGCCCCTATATACCGCCTCCTCATGCTGCTGCCAGGTCCAGAGTCTGTCATGGGTCCCTGTACGGCCTCCCATTGCTGCTGTCTCCATCGCCACACTCTGCCATGTGCCACTTTCAGGTCTCCTCACACACTGCTGATGTGTTCAATTTTTTGACATAGGGTGCTGGCAGATTACGGGCCTCCCATAGCTGCTGCCAGGCCCCTAATCTGCCATGGGCCCCTGTACCGCCTCCTCATGCTGCTGCCAGGTCCACAGTGTCTCATGCCATGTGCCACTTTCAGGTCTCCTCACACTGCTGGTGTGTTGAATTTTTTGACATAGGGTGCTGGCAGATTACGGGCCTCCTATAGCTGCTGCCAGGCCCCTAATCTGCCATAGGCCCCTATATACCGCCTCCTCATGCTGCTGCCAAGTCCAGAGTCTGTCATGGGTCCCTGTACGGCCTCCCATTGCTGCTGTCTCCATCGCCACACTCTGCCATGTGCCACTTTCAGGTCTCTTCACACTGCTGGTGTGTTGAATTTTTTGACATAGGGTGCTGGCAGATTACGGGCCTCCTATAGCTGCTGCCAGGCCCCTAATCTGCCATAGGCCCCTATATACCGCCTCCTCATGCTGCTGCCAGGTCCAGAGTCTCTCATGGGTCCCTGTACGGCCTCCCATTGCTGCTGTCTCCATCGCCACACTCTGCCATGTGCCACTTTCAGGTCTCCTCACACACTGCTGGTGTGTTGAATTTTTTGACATAGGGTGCTGGCAGATTACGGGCCTCCCATTGCTGCTGCCAGGCCCCTAATCTGCCATGGGCCCCCGTACCGACTCCTCATGCTGTGACGTTGCAACAAGGTGGAATTCAACCCTACACATGTTAGACCGCCTTTACGAACAGCAAAAGGCCATCACAGATTTCCTGATGTTAAAAGCGGATAAAGGTACTCCCTGTGTAACTTAGATGTCAGCCATTGGCAGCTCATGCGTGACACCTGCGCTTGCTGAGGCCCTTTGAGGAGGCCACGCTATTCGTGAGTCGGCAGGACTATGGGATGAACGACGTCATTCCTCTGTTGCACGTCCTGGAACAAATGCTGTTAACAATGGCTGGTCAGGGTGCGGTAGACGTGGCGCACAGATCTCAACGCCACATGACCCCTGTGGGGGCAGGACAGGAAGAAGAGGAGGAGGTAGAGGAGGACATTGGTGCTCAGGAATTATTGAGTGAAATGGGTGGTTTTTCCACTCAGCGGACAGGAGTGGAGGAGCAGGAGCATCTGGTAGAGGAGGAGGAAGAGGAGACAGAGGACCCAGATGCACCGTGGCAGTATGCTGTGGAGATGGAGGCAGGGAGTCCCTCGCATTCCTTGGCACAAATGGCCCATAGCATGCTCGCTTGCTTGCGTACCGACAGCCGAATAATAACCATCAGACAGAGGGATGACTTTTGGCTGTCCACCTTGTTGGACCCTCGCTACCGTTCAAAAATGGTGGCTTTTTTCACACCTGCTGAGAGGGAGGCCAAAATAACGTACTATAAAAACCACCTATGTAGTCAGCTGGTCTCTGCCTGTCTGCGCCAACGTCCATGCTCAGACACTGTGGGCCCTGTGCGCTCGCGTTCCGCTGCCATGGCAGCAGGGGAGGGGTGGGGTGGTAGGAGCAGTGGCAGCTCCACCAGCAGCAGCTGCCTCAGTCTGCAGTCGATGATGAGTAGCTTTCTTCACCAGCGCAGTGAGGAAACTACTAACCAGCCACAGCAGCAGCAGCAGCAGCATCAGGTGGACCTGGAGCAGGACCTCAAACAACAGGCTTAGGCCTACTTGGACAGCACCCTGCCAACCGAGGTAGACAATCCCCTTGACTACTGGGCAACGAAACTTGACCTTTGGCCCCAACTAGCTGAATTTGCCATTTAAAGGCTGTCATGCCCGGCCAGTAGCGTGGCATCGGAGCGCGTGTTTAGTGCGGCAGGAGGTATTGCAACTCCGCGGAGGACACGACTGTCCACCCAAAGTGTGGAGAGACTGACGTTTGTGAAAATGAATCAGGCGTGGATTAGTCTGGATTTCAAACCACCAGTTCCTGACACAACTGACTAAATCCGCCATGAATCATGCCCCAAACATGTGCCACTTTCAGGTCTCCTCACACTGCTGGTGTGTTCCATTTTTTGTCATAGGGTGCTGGCAGATTACGGGCCTCCCATAGCTGCTGCCAGGCCCCTAATCTGCCATGGGCCCCTATACCGCCTCCTCATGCTGCTGCCAGGTCCAGAGTCTCTCATGGGTCCCTGTACGGCCTCCCATTGCTGCTGTCTCCATCGCCACACTCTGCCATGTGCCACTTTCAGGTCTCCTCACACTGCTGGTGGGTTCCATTTTTTGTCATAGGGTGCTGGCAGATTACGGGCCTCCCATAGCTGCTGCCAGGCCCCTAATCTGCCATGGGCCCCCGTACCGACTCCTCATGCTGCTGCCAGGCCCGTAATCTGTCATGGGCCCCTGTTGTCGCTTGTTGGCATATTCCGCTCGTTCAGATGGTCCTTCTCCTGCTACTCCTCTTCACGGATTCCGTCAGCAGTCTTTCTTGGAATCCGTTTCCAAGAGACAACAGTTTGCGAGCACGCACCCGACGGTGCAGAAGCTGAACGTCCTCCTGTCCAAGTTGCTGCTGCCAGGCTCGTAATCTGTCATGCGCCCCTGTACCACCTCCTCATGCTGCTGCCAGGTCCAGAGTGTGTCATGGGCCCCCGTACCGACTCCTCATGCTGCTGCCAGGCCCGTAATCTGTCATGGGCCCCTGTACCGCCTCCCCATGCTGCTGCCAGGTCCAGAGTGTGTCATGGGTCCCTGTACGGCCTCCCATTGCTGCTGCCAGGCCCGTAATCTGCCATGGGCCCCCGTACCGACTCCTCATGCTGCTGCCAGGCCCGTAATCTGTCATGGGCCCCTGTACCGCCTCCTCATGCTGCTGCCAGGTCCAGAGTGTGTCATGGGTCCCTGTACGGCCTCCCATTGCTGCTGTCTCTATCGCCACACTCTGCCATGTGTCACTTTCAGGTCTCCTCACACTGCTGGTGGTTTCCATTTTTGTCATAGGGTGCTGTATGGCCTCCCATTGCTGCTGCCTCCACCGCCACACTGTGGCTCCACACTCTGGTTTTGGCCCCGTGACTGCCCAAATGAGTGAAGTGTGCGGTGATTCTAAGATCGACGGCACTCATCTGCATGTCATACTGACTGACAGTATTATTTCTCTTCCCCAGCAGACTCCAAGGGCATTTAAATTAAAGGTACAGTGTTCTGCACTAATATTAAGTCTCTCTGAAGCCTAGAAACACCCTTTTTTAAGTTAAATTCACAGCGAATATATTCGACTCGAATCGAAATTTTTCCACGAATTCGCCGAATCAGTCGAATCGAATTTTTGAATACTTCGCTCATCTCTATATATAATGTAAGGGCAGAGGAGATATCTAGAGTCTGATAGACCCCAGATTTCTCAAAAAAGAATATATGACAATGACCATTGAAGTTATAGGGGATATTTGCATTCCCTTTGATAGCATTAAAGGTGATTGAAAAAAAAAAAGATACAGTGTAAAAATATTTAAAAAGTATGTAAATAGCTGTTGCACCATGCATGTGAGGCATCGCCGCAAACGTCAGATCAAGGGCAAGAATTCTTGCACTAGACCTCCTCTGTAAATCTAAAATGGTAGCTTGTAAAGGCTTTTAAAGCGTTGCCTATTAATATAAAAAATGTATGCAGTTTGTCGCCATTGTACGGGGTATGTGCAGTTTTAAAGAATATCATGTTTGCTATCTATTTACTAGATATACCATCATCTTTTATATTTTACCAAATAATTGCCCAATATATTGTTTTTTTGTGCATTAAAAGTAAAAAAAGAGTATTTTTTTTTTTAATTGAGTTTGAAAAATTGCTGCATGAGTACTATGTGACATAAAAAATTGCAGCACCCACCATTTTATTCACTAGGGTGCCTGCTTTAAAAAAAATATATAATGTTTGGGGGTTCAAAGTAATTTCTTAGCAAAAATACTGATTTTTTTTCATGTGAACAAAAAGTGTCAGAAAAGGCTTGGTCAAAAGGTGGTTAGAAGAGTGAGTGATATGTGGCATAAACTTCTAATGCTGGGCATAAAATGCCCCCACCCCCCAAAATGACCACTTTTTGAAAAGTAGACACCCCAAACTATTTTTTTTGTTGGAAAATGTTTTTGGAAAATGACAAAAAAATTTTTTTTTTACACAAATTTGTCACTTAAATAATTTGTTGCTCACACATGCCATGGGTATATGTGGATCTACTCCATAAAATACATTCTGCTACTTCTCCTGAGTATGGGAATACCACATGTGAGAAACCTTTTGGCAGTCTAGCCAAGTACAGGACCCCAAAATCCAATAAAAATCTTCAGGCTTTTAAAAGGCTTTATTTCCTCATTACACTTCCTAACTACCTATTACAGTTTCGGAGGCCCTGAAATTCCAGGATAGCACCAAACCCCCCCAAACGACCCCTTTTTGGAAAGTATACACCCCAAGGAATTTGATAAGAAGCATGGTGAGTATTTTTCAGATCTCGTTTGTTGCCACAAGTTTTTAGAAAATGAAGAAAGAAAACAAAAACTTATTTTTCCTTTTCTTATTTTATATTTAAAAAACCTTGTGAGAAAAAAATTAGATCTTGCAAAATGCTCACCATGCCTCTTTTTAAATTCCTTGGGGTGCCTACTTTCAAAAAAGGGGTCCTTTGGAGGGGAGTTGATGCTATTCTGGCATTTCAGGGCCTCCGAATCTGTGATACGTAGTGAGGAAATGAAATGACGAAGTTACACACCTTCAGGCTTTCAAAGTGGTCAGTGGGTCCTGGGTTCCTCCTGGTGCACGATAGTGCCCAGCCTCTTTTAATGAGAGTATGCAGGCAGTTTCTGGAGGATGAAGGAATTGATACCATTGAATGGCCCCACCCTCGCCTGACCTAAATCCATAGAACACCTCTGGGAATTCATGTTTTGGTCCATCCGACGCCACTAGGTTGGAACTCAGATTGTCCAGGAGCTCAGTGATGCCCTGGTCCAGATCTGGGAGGAAATACCCCAGGACACCATCCGTCGTCTCATTAGGAGCATGCCCCAACATTGTCAGGCATGCATACAAGCACGTGGGGGCCATAAAACTACTGCGTACCATTTTGAGTTGCTGCAATGACATTTCAGCAAAATGGACTGGCCTGCTGCATAATTTTTTCACTTTGATTTTTGGGGTGTCTTTGAATTCAGTCCTCTTGTAGGTTGATAATTTTCATTTCCATCAAACAATGGGGCGTCCTTACATCCCTAACACATTACCCAGTCCATATCAGCATAAATATCCAGCATGATATTTTCCCCATTGAGATCTGATGTGTTTTCAAAGTGTTCCTTTAATTTTTTTGAGCCGTGTATTTTGGTATACAAGGGTTGAGCTGCTTTTTCATCATTGATGTTACTGAATGGTGATGAATAGAGATGAGCTTTAGCATCCTCCAAACTCATCTATAGCCAAACTCCAAATTTCGCTCTTTTTTTTACTCCAGTGAACTGTAGGCGGGATCATTCTCACTGCGCAGCCACCCTCTTTTTTTTTACATGAGCAGCTCATTGGAGTAAAAAATAAAGAGCTATAGATGAGCTCATAGGATGCCCAAGCTCCTCTGTAGTGATGAACCAAATTTTAATTCAATTAGTAAATATGTACTATATGTATTATACAGGATACAGATGAGTAGTTCCTTAGCATAGAAAGTGACATGTTTTGGGTTACTAATTTCCCAGAGCCCCAAGTTAAATTGCTGGATGCACAGTCATTGAAAATTGTTGCTGTATTTGGCTCAGTACATTCATGTTCTATGATCGGCAGCTCTAGTGGTCATATTGCAGTATTTTCCTAAATTGGAAATATGTATAAAGCAGTGCGTAAGTTGACGGAACTATATAAGTACCTGAAATAAATAAATAAATACATTTAATCGTTTCAATACTGTGCAATTTTACACCTTCCTGCCCAGGCCATTTTTCACGTTTCAGCGCTCTCACACTTTGAATGACAATTGCGCGGTCATACAACATTGTACCCAAACTAAAATGTTATCATTTTCTTCACACAACTAGAGCTTTCTTTTGGTGGTATTTAATCACCGCTGGGGTTTTTATTTTTTGCTAAATTAACAAAAAAAGACCAAAAATTTTGAAAAAAAACACGTTTTTCTTTGTTTCTGTTATAAAAGTTTACAAACAAATAATTGTTCTTCATAAATTTAGGCCGAGATGTATTCTGCTACATGTCTTTGGTGAAAATAACCCAAATTAGAATGTATTATTTAGTTATAGAGTTCACAAACTATGGTATAGATCTGAATATTGATCAATCCTGAAGTACTGACAGCCAATCTAATTTCTTGAGGTCCAAGAATGTCAGAATAGTACAGATATCCCCCAAATGACCACTTTTTGCAGAGTAGACAGTCCGACGTACTTCATAAGAGGCATGGCGAGTTTTTTGAAGTTGTATTTTTTTTGTCATAATTTTTCGGAAAATTAAAAAATTAAAAAAATTATTTTCACTATTTTTTTTTTACATACTGTCACCAGTGCAGTACAGCGTCATCCTATAACTGGCATGGCGGTGAACAGGGACACTGACTGGTGACAGTATGAAAAAAATATATATACTGTATATTTTTTTTTTTTTTTTTTTTTAATTTTTTATTACATTTTTTTTATTTTTTTTAAGATTTGTTTTTCATATTTTACTATGACCAAAGTAGTACAATGTTACCATAGTAACATTGTACTACTTTGGGGAAGTGATCAGTATTTTTTTTTTTTTTTTTTACACAATTTGCTTATGGCAAAGAATTACTTTGCTATAAGCAAACATTTACCTGAATGAAATCGATTCATTCAGCTTTTTTTTTTTTTTGTGCTTAGCTGTGATTTGGTCACAGCTAATCACATGACATGTGCATGTGATTAGCTGTGACCATTCACAGCTAGGCACTAGTATACAATGAATGGCATCATGAATGAAGCCATCCATTGTATACAACTGTCATGTGACCTGCTGTGATTGGTCACAGCAGGTCACATGGTACCAGCAACGGGGCCGGTACTCAGATCTGTCATCGGCCGTGTCCGAGGTACGCGGCCGGTGACAGATCGCGCTGCTGCGCCGCTCTGCATTAGCGCAAACTGCGCATGTGCGGGAGCACGCCAAATGGCGTGCACCCAGAGTGCAGCAGCACTTTTGAAGCCGCCAAACGGCCATTGGCCGGGCGGCTAATGGTTAATAATGCTTATTTTGTTATTTATGCCTCAGTAGGTACTTTTTTGAGGCTCTTTTTCTGGGATAGTACCGCTTTAGTGCTACCTGTCTTCCGGTACTGTAAAAAAAAGTAAGACCTACACTGAAAATAAGACCTAGTGTGTTTTTTTGAGCCCAAAAAATATAAGACAGTGTCTTATTTTGGGGGAAACACAGTATTGCTTGTCTGATTTGTTTGCTTGTTCGATCTTTAAATTCAGTATTAGCCCTTCGGCCAGTTTGTGTGAAATGCATGTTAAAAAATATTTTTCTTTTGTTGATGTGACTGATGAATGTGTCTTTCCTGTGTTCT
This sequence comes from Staurois parvus, assembly GCF_062004578.1. Taxonomy (NCBI): domain Eukaryota; kingdom Metazoa; phylum Chordata; class Amphibia; order Anura; family Ranidae; genus Staurois; species Staurois parvus. The sequence continues at coordinate 2,384,310 of NW_028317931.1, read as the reverse complement.
ATTCCTATATCTGGTAAGGAGAAGTTCCATGTCATGTTCATTGAGATCCTGGAGTTCAGGCTCAGTGTAAGGCATGCAGTTTTCATATACGAGGCAATGTCACCACCTTGTGGACAAATTGTATACCTACAGCATGAACATCAGATAGCAGTATTTACATATCCAGATTTTGAAATATGAACTTAAAAAGCCCCAAATGGGTTGTGTTTTGAGGGCAAAGGTTAATATATCAAGTCAGTGACACATTTTAACCCTTTCATAACCATAGGACACTGAAGTCTCAAATCCAAAGCCAAATTTAGCAGCTTCTGTACACAATGCTTAATGTGACCATTAGTCTGGGTTCACACTGATGCAGTGCTGGAAAATGCTGGAAATTCTGTGTCTTTCCTGCACCGCATTGCAATCACATGGTGTTCATGCGATCTGGTGCGGGTATCAATGTTAAATTAACAACACCCCGAAACAGATCATAAAATGCAGTGTGATTTCCAGAATTGCATAAGTGAGAACACCCATGCGATGAGATTCAGGCAGGGCTTGTGCTTCCACTAGGCGGTACACTGCCACCTAGGGGCACCTGGGCCCAGCACAGGCCGGCACTATCTCTGTGTGGGACGCCACATTATGAATGATCCTTCTGCTGAGAGGCGGAAGATGCTGGGTGTCTGGGGCCTGGAGCATCTGGGGCCAGTGTAACAGCTGAGTTGCTGCTCCTTCCAGTGTTCCTCTCAGATTCAGTCCCTTACTGCAAGCCAGCTGGCAGCTGCTGATCACTGTAGAGTTCCAGCCCATCTCTTCCCATTCATCGGCAAAGGCAGAGCTGCGCCTGCGGAGAAAGGTGATTTATGACTCTGATGTCTCATGTCTGTGTGAGGGTGACTCGGTCACCCGGCCATCCATCACATGTTCAATATGTCAGTGAGTGATGACATCATCATGATCCCACAGCCTGCTCTTCTAGTGCCTGCTGGGCCTGCTGATCTGTGTCAGTGTTGGTGGTGGTGTGTTGTGTTGGATCTGTTACTGTGTGGGATTGCACAGTTCAGCTGTCTGCTGTCACAGCGTTTTATCTCCCCCATTGCCTGGAGAATTCCAGCCTGGGATCTGTCAGAGTGTGGATCCATCATCCTCCACTCACTGCAACTGTCACCCTGCCACTGCCAGCCACAGATACAGTCCATCCGTGACACTGATTTTGTCTTTAATATTGGTGCCGGTGGCATCTTATGACACTTATTTTTGCAAATTAAAAGCAACTTAGCAGTTTCATGGTTTGTTGACTGTTGATTCAGGTATGGGTAAAAAAAATAAAGGTCCTGCACAGGGGCGGACTGACCATTTGGAAACTCGGGCACTGCCCGAGGGCCCGGGGTCAGTAGGGGGCCCCATGAGATGCCCCTGGTACCTTTTTCATAGTCTTTTTTGAGTTTGGGCAAGGACACAGGGGCCCCATGATCCCCTATTGACCGGGGGCCCCATGAGTTGTCAGTCCGCCCCTGGTCCTGCACCTTTTTGGTGTGGATGTGATGTGATTTGAGCCATAAAAAATGTATGGCTCAAATCACACCGCACAGACATCGCAAGTAATTTGCACAGGAATGCAGTGCGATTTCCAATGTGAATTACATGTGGTGTCCCGCACCACATTAGTGTGGACCTGATCTTATACCATTAGACCAAAGGATTCATTTGCCCAGCTAAATTACCTCAGAGGGAGCAATGGATGTGCTGTGGCTGAAACTCTTGTATTCCTTGAATGGAATGTAGCATGTGCATACATTTTCTTTAAGTGACTCTAAACTAGGGGTGTCCCTAGGGTTGGTGTCACCCGGTGTGATAACACTTGGTGACACCCCCTCTGATGATCCCCGCAGAATGGATCAGAACTGCGGTTTGAGCATAATGGATCAGAGTCCGATCCATTATGCTCCCCAATCCACAGATCCGATCCATCCTGCAGAGATCGTCGGCATGCAAGCTATACAGGGTGACAACGGACCCGCTCCACGAAAAGGTAAGTTCTTTACAATTTACCTTTTCATGGAGCGGGTCTGGTGTCACCCCGTGCGGTAGGTGTCACCCGGTGTGCACCCCCCCGCACCTGCCTCGGGACGCCACTGCTCTAAACAATATTCTTTTTCTCCAAACATTATCCATACACATCTACTACTTATTAGCCCCTAAATGTATTTTTCATGAAATTGGTTCTTTCTGTTTCTGCTTCCTTGTAGTGTCCTGTGTGAGCTCCTGAACTGGTACTTTTCCCCCTCGCTTCCTTTCGTAGGAACAAGCATTGCATGTTAGTTGTGGTCATGAGTACCTCTATATGCGCACTACAAACCCCATAGTCTCTCTCAAGATCCATCAAGTGAGGGTGGCTTAGTTCCTACATGAAGTGGGACCATGGAGAATAAATGTAGCCACCCTATAGCAGGAAGTTGGATCACATCAGCAAAAAAGAAAGGAATTTGGAGATTTGGAGGAGGCTGAGAGCAATACAAGGGGCTTTTTGTTAACCATTTGCCCCCCTTCCTGACCAGGCCATTTTTTGCGAAACAGCGCCTACATTACTTTAACTGACAATTACGCGGTTATACAATGCTGTACATAAATGAAATTTATGTTCTTGTTTTCCCACAAATAGAGCTTTCTTTTGGTGTTATTTGAGCACCCCTTCATTTTTATTTTTTGCACTATAAACAAAAAAAGACCGCCAATTTTGAAAAAATATATATTTTTGGCTTTTTTCTATAAAACATATCCAGTAAAAAAAAATTACAAAATTAAATTTCATCATAAATTTAAGCCAAAATGTATTCTGCAACATGTTTTTGCTAAAAAAAAAAATTCCAATATGTGTAAATTAATTGGTTTACGTGAACGTTATAGCATCTACAAATGGCTGTATATACAGTATACTCGAATTCCTATTTTAATTTTTTTATACTGCTAATGGCGGCGATCAGTGATTTATAGCGAGACTGTGGGACTGCGGCGGGCATTCTGACAACTGGGGGGAGCTAACTAACTGCCACTGACATCCCCAGTGAAACTAACACAGTTATCAGTGCTAATAAAAAAACACTGACACTGGGCAGGAAGGGGTTGTATGCTGTTTTACATCATGTGTTTTATTAGGGAAACATGCTGTGCAGAGAAATACACACAAGCATGTTCTTGCTGGCAGGAGAGAGACCTGTGTAGTTTAGATACAGGTCTCACCCCTGTCACTGTTCATTGGCGATCGCCGGGTGCCGGTGAGGAATCTCCAGCCAGGACCTGGTGATTGACATCTGTAAAGAATGTAAAGAATCTCAGTCGTCTTCCAGACAAATTCAAGCTGACCTTCAGGCACAGGGAACAACTGTGTTAGCTTGCAATAAATGTCGCCATCTGAATGAAAAGGGACACTATGGTAGAAGACCCAGGAGGACCCCACTGCTGACACAGAAACATAAAAAAGCAATATTGGAGTCTGCCAAAACTTACCTGAGGAAGACAATAATCCTTTTGGGAGAATGTACTGCGGACAGACTAAACAAAATTACAGCTTTTTGGTAAAGCCCATCATTCTACTGTTTTCAGAGAAAGCATTGATGCCTTTAAAGAAAAGAATCCCTACAGTCAAACGTGGTGGATGTTATGGGGTTGTTTTGCTGCTTCAGGCACTGGATGTCTTGACCGTGTGCATGGCATTATGAAATATGAAATCTACCAAAGAATTCTGGGGTGCAATGTAGGGCCTAGTGTCAGAAAGTTGGGTCCCCATCAGAGGTCATGGGTCTTTCAGCAGGACAATGACCCAAAGCACACGTCAAAAAGCACCCAGAAATGGTTTCAGACAAATCGTTGAAGAGTCCGGAGCTGGCCAGCAATGAGTCCAGATCTCAATCCCATAGATCACCTGTGGAAAAATTTCAGAACAGCAGTTGGGAAAAGGAACCCTTCCAACTGAGAGACCTGGAGCAGTTGGAGAAAGAAGAGTGGTCCAAAATTCCGCTAGAGAGGTGTGAGAAACTCATTGATGGTTACATGAAGTGATTGACTTTAGTTAATTTTTCCAAGGGGTGTAAAATTAAATTGAGGGTGCCAATAATTTTGCTGGTCCATTTTTGGGATTTTGCATGGAATGTGTCAAATTTGGCTTTTTCACCACTTTCTTATGTCATACAAATACAAACAAAAGAAACATGAGAATGTATGAACATTTGTAATTGCAACAATTTTCTGGGCAAAGTTATACATTATCTGACAAAAATGCAGGGTGCCAATATTTTTGGCCATGGCTGTATGTGCTAGGAGCTCCTGAACCCAGCTCAAGACTAACACTCAGACGCCCTAGAATTTGCAGAACACCCTCAATGGTGAATAGAGACCACACTTCCAGGACTCCTGAGTTTCTTCTACCAGAAAATGAGAAATTGAGACTTTTTCCAAAGACAGAGCAGTCCTGATGTACACAAGGTGTGTCCAAGATGGAGCCGATGCAGGAAGCCCAACTCCTAAGCTTTTTTAAGACAGACCGCATGTAGCCTCCCTGACGGTATTCCCGAGTGTAGCTTGGGGTAAAGTTTCAGTACCAAAAGCGGTAACCTTGAGCTACACTCTGGCTTACCATGCGGCGCTGCTCCGGCATCTGTTCTTCTCTTACCTTGTCCTGCGCTCCTGCGATGTCCCTCCTGCGGTGTCCCCGGCAATGTAATCCGGTGGATGCCGGCATCTGTCATCTGGCTTCCGTCCCCTGTGAGCGTCGGGACATACGGGGGACGGAACGGCGGGAAATTTGAAAATGACAAAAAGTGACATTCACTCAATACACTAAAATCACATAGTATAACATTACTGTATCAACCCATTTCACATACATTTTGTCCCGAGTGCTTTGTCCTGTGTCCTGCCTGCATTTTTACCATTCTTTCTGCCTGGAAACTGAGAAATGTCCATGGTGTCCAAAAAGCGTCCCTTTAGGTCAAAACCGGTTTTAGACCAGCTAGAGAACAGCGATAGTAAATCAGAACCACTTGCAGAATTGAGTGATAATGATTCGTGGGGAAATTCGTCATCAGACACTGAAAACGATTTTGCGACTTTGATCAGCGATGTGCGAACTTGGCACTATATTTCAAATTTCAGTGTTTTTGGTTTCATTATATTATTAAATTAAATGTATTATTATTATTATTATTTTTTATGATTATTTATTAAATTATAATTTATGATTTTGTGTTTCAAATTTTATCATACCCGGGATGTTTACTAGACTCTTGTTCGGACAGATTTCAGTGAGTTACTCCTAAAAATTACAGGCCTACAATAAAAAAAATACATATTTCCATGCAAAAAAATGTACCACTTTGAGCACAGAAATATGGACATAATCAGACCGCTAGGGAGGTTAAATCTATTACAGCTGAGGGGATATCTGCCACCATCCAGAGTTAACCCTTTGAGGACCAAGGGACGTATTTGTCCCATGTTTGTAATTGCCTGTATCATCTGATTAAGAACTTAAAACTCTTTTTTTTTTTTGGTTTGAGTCAAAATATTAGTTCTTATCAACAAACAACAAATGGATCTAGCTTTTTGCCAATTATTTCATGAAATGGCTTAGTTACAGCAATTGAAATGTACGAACTTTAAAAACAAAAAAATTGATTCTTTTGGCGTTCCAAAACCTTACGGTCCTCAAAGGGTTAACACAGCTTTCCACGCCCCTCATAACAAAGAGAAGTAACACAAATTTGTCCTTGCTGAAAGTTACAGAAAAAAGCATCTAAAAAGAGACTGCCAGGCCGCACTTTCGGGTCCTTATACAAGTGTGTTGGAATGGATTAGTGCATTGGTTCCTATGGTCAGCTATTAACCTATCCATTGGCTTCTGGAGATTGTATATGAAGTTGCCAAGGCTGCTAGTCCTAGAATGCTTTTTCTGCATGTTCCTCCCTGTTACTTTATATACACAATATACAGTACGCTCTACTATATAATCCTATTACATTAAGACATCCTCATTAAACAAAAGCAAGATGAAGCATAGGCTTATCCCATCTAGCACTTTATTATAAAGCATTTCTTATAGTTGTGCCAATTGCTGGGATATTAAATTCCAATCACAAGAATTGGGTCCAGATGAAATCACTCTTGTCTACCATTCCCCCACTGGTTTACCATGGATTCCAACTTCTTTACGGCCTTCAAGTGCCTTTCTTCTGATCTGTTTACCTCCCTTATTGAAGATTTGGGACTTTCTCATTAAATCATTCAAACTTTCATCCTATTTCGGTCCCATGACTTTGATATTGGGAAATCTGGAGTTTCCACCTGGACAGTCCTGGCACAGATTGCTCCAGTCTGCCTTTGCTATCTCGTTAGTAGACAATGTGCTGACAGATACTGTACTGAAATCTTATGCCTCAATCTTATGCCTTTCTTACTGAAGGTATAACCTAACCCCAGGTCAATGGCAGTCCTAAGTCTTCATCATTGTAATTGTTATTTTCTTTGCTGTAGAGGTCCCTTGCATAGAGCTCTTACACTGTTTGAGGTAGTATGCTTTTGCACAGAGGCACCAAGGCAGTCAGTTTCCATGTTGCTCTTATATTAAATCCAAAGCATACCCTACTATAAAGAATAATGGGAAAAATAAATTGAATGTAACTTAGCAATGGATGATATTGATGTCTTTTATTCTAGTTTACAAGTTGTCTATAGCTAGTCAAACACAGGGAAGGTACTACTACCCCCCATAGGTTGCATTTTATTTTTCCTTAATTTTTCTGATTTCTGTTGAAGGTGTCATGCTCACCTAGGTATTTTACTGCATATTTAGTGGTCCTGCCCACACCTTATGTTATTCTGGTCTTCTGTTTTTGACATGTATGACATCTACCAAAACACAACATCCCTCAAATTGTCTTTTTTTCCATTTGTCCCAGATGCATAGCATCTGCCAAGGAGAACTAACTTACTTTGGTTCTTTTCAATAGGTGCTAGGTCAGTACTAGAAATTGAAAAACTGCTACAAGCCTTTTCATGTGGGAAAGCTTCTGAAAAGAATGGAAGTTGTGCAGAGGCATTTGTACCGATGGATATGCTGAATTCTAATATGGAACTACTGTCTCCATATTGGAATTGTTTCCTTAGAACTTCTTTTGAGAAAGTGGCCTGCTTTGTCAGTTAGACATCCCCCTCCTCCTCCATTTCCTTCCTCCCTATCCTTCCCTCCTATTATTATTATTATTATACAGTATTTATAAAGCGCCAATAGTTCGCTCAGCGCTGTACATTACAAAGGGAGACAGAACATGTGACAGAACAATACCAATACAATGCAAAACATGAGGGGATCAAGGGCCCTGCTCTTTCGAGCTTACAATCTAGGAGGGAGGGGGTGGTGGCACAGGAGGAGATAGCTGTGGGGGATGGAGTGGTAGGAAGAGTGGAGGAGGGAGGCAAGTTAGCAGGGGGTGGGGTAGGCTTCCCTGAAGAGATGGGTTTTCAGGGTGCGCCTAAAGGAGAGGAGAGTAGGTGATAATCTGATGGGTTGGGGCAGGGAGTTCCAGAGGATGGGTGACACCCTGGAGAAGTCCTGGAGGCGGGCATGGGAGGAGGAGACCAGGGAACTAGAGAGAAGGAGGTCCTGTGAGGAGCGGAGTGTGCGTGCTGGGCGGTACTTGGATATTAGGTCAGTGATGTAGTTCGGGGCAGTATGGTGGACAGCTTTGTACGTCAGCGTTAGGATTTTGAATTTGATCCGTTGCGCAATCGGAAGCCAGTGGAGGGATTGGCAGAGGGGGGTGGCGGAGACAGAGCGGTTGGAAAGGTGAATGAGTCTGGCAGCCGTGTTCAGGATGGACTGAAGAGGGGATAGCCAGCGGCGAGGCAGGCCAGTGAGGACGGAGTCGCAGTAGTCGAGTCGTGATATGATGAGGGAGTGGATGAGCTGTTTAGTGGTTTCTGGGGTTAGGAACGTGCGGATTTTGGCGATGTTGCGGAGGTGGAGTCTGCATGAGTTTGTTAAAGATTGGACTTGGGGCTGGAAGGATAGGTTGAAGTCCAGAATGACACCCAGTACTCTGGCCTGCAGGGCGGGTTTGATGGTAGCGTTGTTGGATGTGACGGAGAAATCAATGGGGGGTGGTGTCCGGGCTGGGGGGAAGACAAGAAACTCGGTTTTGGAGAGGTTCAATTTAAGGAAGTGGAGCGACATCCAGTCTGATATGTCGCTCAGTAGGTGTGTGATTCGGGCTGAGACCAAGGGGGTGAGGTGGGGGGCTGAGAGATAGATTTGTGTGTTGTCGGCATAGAGGTGGTAGTTGAAGCCGTGAGAGTGTATGAGTTGGCCAAGGGAGGAGGTATAGATGGAGAAGAGAAGGGGCCCGAGGACAGAGCCTTGAGGGACCCCAACAGAGAGGGGGAGTGAGGGGGAGGTGGTAGCATTATAGGTAACGCTGAAAGAGCGTTGTGACAGGTAGGATGAGATCCAGGAGAGAGCAGAATCTCTGAGGCCGAGGGAGTGTAGTTTTTTGAGGAGGAGGGGGTGGTCGACTGTGTCGAAGGCCGCAGAGAGGTCAAGGAGTAGGAGCACTGAATAGTGTCCATTAGCTTTGGCGGTTAGCAGGTCGTTGGAGAGTTTAAGTAAGGCAGTTTCGGTGGAGTGTAGGGGACGGAAGCCGGACTGTAGGGGATCGAGGAGGTTGTTGTCGTTGAGGTGAGAGCATAGGCGGGTGTAGACTAGGCGCTCGAGGAGTTTAGATGTAAATGGGAGCAGGGAGATGGGTCTGAGGTTGTTCGGGTCATTGGGGTCCAGGGAGGGCTTTTTAAGTATGGGGGTGATGTGTGCATGTTTCAGGGGGGAGGGAAAAGTGCCTGAGGAGAGGGAGAGATTGAAGATGTGGGTGAGGGAGCGTAGGATGGAGGAGGAGGAAGGTCGTAGGAGTTGTGAGGGGATAGGGTCGAGGGGGCAGGTGGTGAGGCGGGCATCAGAGAGGGTCTTGGAGACTTCCTCGATGGTAGTAAGGTCAAAGGTGTGGAGTGTTGGGGGAGCTTCAGTATGAGGAATGTAGGGTGGGGTGGAAGAGGAGGTCAGAGCAGTGGTGGGGCCGTGGGAGAGGGGTGATGAGGGGGTAGCTGAGTGAGGGTGAAGGGGGTTGGAGAGAGTTTGAGCAGCGACGAAGTCCCTGCGGGTTATGTCGAGGGGGAGGGGGGATAAGGGGGTAGCTGTGTGAGAGGGGACAGGTTGAGAGGGCGTGTGAGTTGCGGCAATGTCCTTGCGAATTGTGTCAATTTTGTTTTTGAAGTGATTGGCAATCTCAAGGGCAGTGAGTGAGGTGCTGGGTGGAGGTGGGGGTGGAGAGAGTAGAGAGTTGAAGGCAGAGAAGAGTCGGCGAGGATTGGAGGAGAGGGCCTTGATGAGGGTCAAGAAGTAGGCCTGTTTGGCAGCATGGAGGGAGGAGGTGTAGGTGCGGAAGGCAGATTTGTAGCGGGTGAAGGCTTGTTTGGATTTGGTTTTGCGCCATAGTCGCTCTAGGGCACGACTTTGTCGTTTGAGGGTTTTGGTGTGATCAGTCTGCCAGGGCTGGAGCGGTCGGGGTCTGGTGTTGCGTGTGGTTAAAGGCGCTAGTGAGTCAAGGGCTGTTGAGAGCGCATTGTTGTAGGCGGTCAAAGCCAAGTCGGGGCAGGACAGGGGGAGGATGCGGTCGTGGAGTTGATCAGCTGCAGAGTGGAGGGAGGCAGGGTTAAGGTTGCGGAGGTTACGGCTGGTAGTAGTGTGACATTTGGAGGGGTAGGCGTTGGAGGACGAGGAGATAGAGAAGGTGATCAGGTTGTGGTCAGAGAGAGGGAAGGGGGTGTTAGTGAGGTTGTGGGGAGCGCATCGGTTGGAGAAGACAAGATCAAGGATATTTCCGTCGGAGTGGGTGGTGGATTGTATGCACTGTGCAAGTGCAAAGGAGGAGGTTAGGTGGAGGAGACGGGCTGTGTCCGGGTTGTCGAGGTTGACAGGGATGTTAAAATCCCCAAGAATTATGGTGGGTAGCTCAGAGGAGAGGAAGAAGGGTAGCCAGGAGGAGAAGTCATCCAGGAAGCGGGGTATGGATCCAGGAGGCCGGCATATCACAGCAATCTTCAGGGGGGTTGGGGAGAATAGTCGGACGCAGTGGGCCTCGAAGGAGGAGAAGGATAGGGAGGGGGGGTTTGGGAGGACTCGGAAGGTGCTCTGCGGTGACAGGAGCAGACCAACCCCACCACCTTTACGACCGTTAGGCCTGGGTGAGTGGGTCCAGGTGAGACCTCCATAGGAGAGTGCAGCAGGGGAGGTAGAGTCAGTGGGCTGGATCCAGGTTTCCGTGATCGCCAGGAGGTTGAGGGAGCGGGAAACAAAGAGGTCGTGGATGGCAGTAAGCTTGTTGCACACCGAACGGGCGTTCAGGAGTGCACATGAAAACGGGGGGGAGATTTTAGGGAGCAGGGAGACAGATACTAAGTTGCGGGGGTTGCAGTAGGACGTGGAAGTGGGAGGGTGTTGAGTGGGTGAGGGAGGTGGAGGGCCAGGATTTGGGGAGATGTCCCCCGCGGCTAGGAGGAGGAGAAGGGTGAGAAAGGTGGCATGGGAGCGGGATGTGCAGGAGCGTGAGAAACTCCTAGTGGAGGTGTTGGGGTCAGTGGGAGAGTGGAGTAATAGGAGGAGGTGGTGGGTGCCATAGAGGGGTGAGGGAAGCAGTGAGGACACGATATACAAATGTTTGGGAGGGGCAGAGGGATATAGTGAATGGAATTTGGGAACGGAGGAGAGGAAAATGAGAAGGAGGAGTGGAAGAGACATTTTGGGGAGGTGAAGAGAGCAGTAGTAGGGAGATGATAGCAGTGAGGGGGAGATGTACAGGTTGTGGGGTGGAGCAGAGGGGTAGAGAAATGAGATTTGGGAACAGAGGGTAGTAATATGATGAGAAGAGGGGCGTATTATATAAAGGCACACAGAGTGGGTCTCAGGCATGTAAGAGGTTTCCCAGGGTGTTTGCTTGCAGTCTTCCAGCATGCAGTAGAGCTTCTTACTGTTGTTGTGTCTTCCTGCTGCTTGGGTTCTCCTGCTTTAGTTCAACTGCTGCGTTTAACTGCTTCTTCTATGCACTCGTTCGAAGCCGCACTCAATCTGAAGCAGCACCCCATCAGAGACTGTGCCCCCCATCAGAGATCTCCCCCATGAGCTGATCTAAATTTATAGGGAGATGCTCAAATGAGCATTCAACTCCACCCCAATTAGAAGCTGATAAAACTATCTTTCTCTACCTTTATTTCTCTCTATTTCCCTTTGCAGAATACAAGTTCATTGTAGCAGCACAATGGAGTCATCACCGTTTAACCATTAAGCTGCCTATAATTATTCACTCCCCCTTTTTTTGTGTTAAGACAATTATATGATGAATTTACATGTATGCAAAGAGCATGTATGCCATCTAAGGCCCATTTTGGATTATTGGATGATTACCTTGTAATATTTGCTTCTTCTAATACTATCTGTACTGTTCAAAAATGCTTTCAATAAAAAAGAAACCCGTAACTACAGCATTTGCATTGTGAAAACTAAGTGCTTCAAGATGGTGGGGTAGGGGCAATCTATTTTCTTACCTAGAGTATCATACAGAATATATCATATTTTTTTCTTTAACTCCCTATTTAATTATTATTTACTTAATCATTCCTTTCATATTCTTGTATTTAAATCTATATTTAACTTAGTGAATTGATGCTTTCATGATGAGTTTAAAAGTATGCTTTCAAGCTTATTGAGATTAATGAGAAACTCACATAAGAGTCTGCTTTTTAGGATTTTTACTTTATTCTTCAATCAGACAAGATTTAGCTGAACCATACTTTCCCAGACTGGGCTGATTAATGCAAACGTGTGCTTCTCACAGCTTAAAGTGTCACTAAACCCACATCATAAAAGACTATCAGTAAATGCTGTATTACATGCTGTTCACACTCAGTCAGTATGAATTTATTTTTCTATTTACAGCAAAAAACCTGGTTGATCTTGCTGTTCTCTATCTCCCCCTTCTGTTCATGCCCCCAACTCAGCTAGGGATTGTGCAGCTAAATAATAAAAGGATATAGTTAGATAAACAGCAGCTGAACACTTAAGGTACCCACAGTGACCTTTGTAATAGCAGCAAAAATAACTAAAGTGCAGCGCTCAATGGATATTATAATGGAAGGCTCCTTATGAGATAAATTATATCAACAAAGTTTCCTATGAGGTAGTTATCCCACTGGAAATTGTGACTGAAATAGCAGAAGTGCACACTCACCAGAAGCACATGAATAATGCACATGTAGGAATAATAATCCTAGATGATCTGTAGTCAGCAGGTGGTGGGCATCCTTCTGTGGTCTGGTCAGTCAGCCTTCTTATGGTATGAGATACTGCTAGGTCCAGAGGTCCCCTTAAGGGTTGATGGGTGCTCAGTCTACATACAGGGCTCCCTCCTCTGGATGCTGGATGGCATAGGACTTGGCTCTGTAGACGTAACAGCTCCACATAGGAGCCCAAGAACAGATGCCAAGATAGTGTAGTATTTCTCAAAACTGAAGTTTATTCAAATATAAGGAAATGACAGGGCAGTAAACATGCTAAAATCAAGCACAAATGTAATCCAGGTATAAAATGTGTCACTGACCCTTTAAAAGATGGCCGCCGGGCCTCCTCGTGGCTTCGGCGGCAAAAAGACGTCACTCTCTGTGCAGCTCCTCCTAAGGCCTTTCATGCTAAGGCACATCAACAGAGGGATTGTGCAGCTGCAGAGGCAACTCTGCACATGCTCAGTTTTCAGTGAATTTCTACGCTGGTCATTTCCTCCCTATCATATCTGAGCAGCCAATGTGACTATAGAGTCACACATGTGGGCATATGCAGAGTGGTAAATGACAGCCCACTACCTCTCTCCTCCTGCATGCCCACTAACCAGCTAAACACAATGAGGATGAGATATTACATGTAGATTGATGGAGGCTTCACCACTCTGTTATTCTAAGGCACAGGCTGGAGAAGTGTAACACTGCCTGTGACTAGCAGAAATCCACCCACACCATGAAATTTCCACAAAACAAAGATTTGATTTCAAAAATATATTTGTATTAATTGAATAGATTAATTAGGGATAGTGTACTTGCCATACCAGAAGGGAACAAAAAACCCACCTGTATGACACGCTAGCTAAAGGGCCAGTATGCAGATAATTAGACAAGCCAGGGTCCCAAATACAGTCATACAATGTAGAAACCAGATATAATGGCAAGATGAAACAGGTCCTGAAGAAGCCAAATGCACAGGCAAAATGCATTGACCGTTTTTTGATTTTTCAGATTGCAATTTTTTATCTATGTGTCAAGTAATTAATATTATTAATTATGACCTTCTTTTTCTGGCCCCCTTTGTGGGGTTATGTTTGTTTATGAGTCTTATAGAGACTATATGACTATTTTATGTCAATAAATGGTTTCTATGTATTTTATTTTGTAGTCTCTTATTGTAATCCATTATTTTTGCCGTACTTATTTTCCGGCTTCTTTTTTCATGTTTTCATTAGAATGTGGCACTAGGAAGCTTTTTTGGTATTTTTTTAAGTTATGTATATATAGTTAAATGCCTTTCTTAGTTGTTCATCAAGGGGCACATGAATAGTGGAATTCAGAAATATTAGGTAACATTCCTACTTTTACAGGGATTCAGATACTGGAAAACAAAAAAAGGCCATTGGCTTACCAAGTTTAACCCCACCCACCTCATCTATTGCATCACTTTTTGCTAGTGACCTTGAGAGATGTATGTCTTCTGAGAAAAGAAAAGCCATTTTGGTTGGACTTGTTATGCAGCTATCCAGATCAGCTGATCCTCTACACCAACTTGGAGGCCATTACTGGACCCCTCTAGACTGTGGATTGGGGAGTAGTTTGTAATGTGACTTTGGAGCACTGAGCTCTGCTTATGATGTTGCCAAGGTACCTAGTGTACTAGTTTGATAGCAGTAGAGTTCTTTACAGGTCCAGTGCTGTGTCATAGTCTCTGGTGTGATCCTATTTCCTGAAGTCTACCTAGGGTGCTTGCCTATGGGAAGGGCAAATATTGCCTGAAATGTGACATGTTCACTAGGTTCTGTATGGGCACTCCAGTCCTTTGCTGTGCTTATTAGCTGCAGAATGCTCTCCAGACCTACGGCTATAGTAAGTCTGAGGCTTGTCCCTATATGAACATTATCCACATTATTACTGTTTTCTCCTGTTTTCCAATGAACAAGTTGAGATGCTAGAGAATTAGGTGCAGAGTCAATCTTTGAGGCAGTCCCATTTGCCCAGTACCACTGTAGACCATTGCATCTTACCTCCTCTGAAGACCCTTTCTCATTTGCTCTGCTGAATCAAGAAGGAGAATTCTCATCACATGCTCAGGAGCAAGTTGAACTTCGACTTTGTTAGGCTCCAAGCAGACAGCTTTTCCAGATCACAGGACAACAAGATCTTATGTTCCATGGTCCAGTTTACCACCTGGCTTCATGGCCATTGACTTTGATAGCTTGGCTGTTGAAGTTCAGGTCCCAAAAGATAGGTGTCTTTCTGACTCTTCTTATACTCAGCTAAGGTCTACCATCACACTTTTAAGGCTTACTTTGCCTGGTGCTAAAAAATGTAATCCCAGAAAATACTCTGTGATACAGATCCTGACCTTTCTACAATCCAAGCTGGATCAAAATCAGCATCTGGCTTTGTGTACCAAGGGAACGGACAGTACTCAATTGTTTCTGTCGCAAGTGCACTAATACGGCTACAATCACCTGTACCAAAGGACAAATTCAGTGTGGATCTGATGAACGAATCAGAATGCTGTCAGACTGCTATCTGGTCCATATATCAGACTCACATGTGATGTGCACCACATGGAGGTCCATGCAGGTCCATGCAGCAGGTTGCCTGTCATTGATTTCAGCAAGCTGCCTTCACACCCCTGCACAGAACACTTGTGAATCCCAGGAGGCTGAGGATGGCAGTTCGCACAGGCATATAAAGCAAATCTGCTGATCATATCCCTTGCTGATGTTCTACAAATTAAACTTTCAGAAAGTTTTGTTAACTTGTACTGTATTCATTATTAACCGACAACCTTGTGGATTGAACTGCAGAAATGCAACATCATGTCAAGCATGGGCTTAATTTGATAAGGGTTTAAATTGAAACTTTATAGTCCTCCATTAAATCGTATAAGATATGATTTTAATTAAGGTGCAAGGTAATGAGTTCATATATTTCTGTCACAGGCTTTCTAATTTAACAGGGCGTATCTTCAACATACTGGCTTTGAATAATTTATTTTGGTTGTCATTAGCTTTCAATGCAGAACGAGTTTGGCTGGGTAATTAACTGACATTTGTTAGACGCATGTTTGTAAGTCTCGTAAGCTGCAGTTTGTTACCTTTTCTATAAACAATCTGATTGCATCTCTCTGCTGAGGGAATTTGAGGGCTTTACAGACCTGTGACAGTTTCAACTGCGTTTCAATCTTTACGTTGTAAGAAGAGGAAATGTAGAACTCTTTCATATGAGGTTTAAATTGGATCACTTTTAAGATGACTATTGGACAATGAATAGTCCCAAATACTTCTAGAAGACTAAAACATCTAGCAAAGGTGATTGTGATAATGAACATCAGACAACATTGTGTGATATATACAGTTCATGAATGGCCCCACCAGTGCTGGAACAAGGATAAGGGGACAGGGCCGATAGAAGCATGCACTGAATTGCATGTAATGTTTGTGGCATGCTTTGATATAGTACCAGTGGTTGTAGTACATGGCAGGGAACTAGACTTTAAAATTAGTCCACAAATATGGGGCTGCCAGTGGCAAAGAAAACATTGTCCCTGAGTTGATGTTACCACTTGTGGTGTCACTGAAAGGAAAAAATATCCTTGCATCTGTGGCAACACTGGAAGCAAAAAATGCCTCTTCATCAGTGGTGTCACTGGAAGGCAAAATATCCCCGCCTCTGTGTTTTTGCTATGAAGAAAAATGGCTCTGCATTAGTGTCATTGGGCAAAAAATCCCCCTGTGTTTCCGGCAGGGGCGGACTGACAACTCATGGAGCCCCCGGGCAATAGGGGATCATGGGGCCCCTGTGTCCTTGCCCAAACTCAAAAAAGACTATGAAAAAGGTACCAGGGGCATCTCATGGGGCCCCCTACTGACTCCGGGCCCTCGGGCAGTGCCCGAGTTTCCAAATGGTCAGTCCACCCCTGGTTTCCAGTGTCACTGAACAGAAAAAAAATTCCTTTGCATTGGCAGTATTGCAAAGAGCAAAAATGGTGCCACGTCAGTTGACACTTACTTTTTCAGATAGGGCCATGCAGGTTTGGACAACTTTTTCTTTCCTTAACAAATTAAATAATCATTTAAAAACTGCATTTTGCTTTTTGAAAATGTGTTGTTACACGAAACGCGTTAGCGAGGTACCCTTTCTCATGGAACACTAACTGCATGACCTACTGTCTACCTCAGATGTAAGTGCTGGTTCTTTTTTTACCTGTACCTTGATGTTACTCCTTTTGTGATCATTAAACATACTACACTACTGGAGTTCTTTCTCTCTGGGCTCATTTTTTTGGCACCGAGAGTCCTTCTCCTGAAGGTACCTTTCTGGATTCTCATCTGAATGTATGATCCCCCTGATGGCTGCAAATTGCACTGCTGGACGCAGCTAATCTAATATGTTCACACATTGATGGAGAGTGGAAACCTGCCCTGGATAGATGACAGCTGGTGAGGCACCACCACCTGATGACCACATCCACATGCAGAGATCCCAGAGTTCCCAGAGTACCTAGGAGTAGGTCTTATATACTCCAACGCACATTAATCTGTGCTATCTGGTTAGTGCATAGTATGCGCATTGCTTCCAGCCACAGCAGTCAAGAAAGCTAATTGTTGCTCATTGTGTCACCACAGTCACATTATATCGCATGAACTATATCCAATACTTGTGTTGCTTTGAGATACCATTTGTGTACTGTAAATACTCTATAGCGCTGCATTTGTACTATTATTTTTGGCATATCTTCGTGGATTTGAGGTTGTTTCCCCTTCTATGCTGGCTGCTCCCCTCTGTTTTTCCTGCTATCACCCAGCGCTCATATTTTATTGTTTATATTATGCATTTTGTATTTACTCGGGTTATCTTTGTGTAAAATTAAAATTTGTTTGACAATTCAAATTATTTATGTGTGACAAATATGCAAAACAAATTCAGTAAGGGGACAAATACTTTTCCATAGCCCTGTATTTTGTTCTTTTATTTAGTTTTCTATTCTATTCTTTTCTATTCTATTATACTATATTTCTTTATTTTTAATCATATTCTATTTAGGATTATTCTATTTTATTTTTCAAATCTGTTCTATTCTTTTTAATTCTTTTCTATTCCAAAAATATGAAAACATCACAAACAGCTCAAATAATTGAAAAATATTAAGTCATATAAAAATTATAAAATATGACTTTTAAAAATTATATATATAAATAGTCCCACTCCAAATTTCGTGAATAATTATGAAAAAAATGATATGTATATAAAAACAAGTGCCAAAATAAAAATAAAAATAAAAAAAAAAAAGTCCTTATTCCAAAGAAGTGTGCTTCAACCAAAGATCAGTACTTTAAACCAACATATACCGCACTCACCAGATTCTGGTGAAATAAATGCCTTTTAGACCTTTATGATAATTCTATTCTATTCCAGTCTACTCTAATTTTCTATTTTATTCTATTCTGCTTTATTCTTTTACTGTATATTCTTTTCTATAAAGCAGCCTAAATAGGACTCAGGTTTATACCTTGCTGTATTTATTATAATATGTTTCCATTTTGAATTTGAATTCATTTTCTAATCCATTTCAAATTTGAATTATTAATTTATGTTATAATTTATTTCAGATTCATTAAAATTTGTTACTATTGTGATTCAGAAATTCAGATACATCAGAATCTCCAAATAACAAAAATCTAGTCAGAATTTCGATTCATAACAAAACAAATTGTACATGATTGTCTAGTATGTCTAGTATGAATCCAATAAACAGAAAAAGCTAGAATGTCAGGGTTGTATCCCATGGAAAAAAAATGTAGAGGCAGAGATCTCCTTTAACAGGGTGACAGACAGGGGCGGACTCACAACTCATGGGGCCCCCGGGCAATAGGGGATCATGGGGCTCCTGCGCCCTCACCCACACCCAAAAAAGCCTATGAATAAGACAATGAAAGGTGCCAGGGGCATCTCATGGGGCCCCCTACTGACCCCGGGCCTTCGGGCAGTGCCCTAGTGCTCAAATGGTCAGTCCGCCCCTGGTGACAGGTGAAGTGTGCAAAACAGTGTGAGCCATAAATACAATATACATACGTATACCAACTGACACCAGGTGACGTTCATAAAGATCACCCAAATCAGGTTTGTGCCGTACCTCTGACAGGGAACACACAGTCAGAACATTGCAGAAGCGTATTTACATGAAAGATCCTATCTGCAAACAAGTTAAAGTCCCACTTGTCCTACTTGCAGTAACCCTGCAGTCATGGTAGTGAACATGGACATATAGACAGTATGCACTCCTTTAACCGGACGCAATGCTGTGCCATGTTCCAGCTGGACCGTAATATACAATATAATATAAATAGAGAGAAAGTGACATTATCAAAGGTGTACTGGAACACAGCAAAGTATGGAAAATGTCAGAACATTTAGAACTCTTGATAGGTAGATAAGCAGAGAATTTAAATGCTAACCCTTAAAGTAGCTGTAAACCTTTATGAAGTGACCCGCCTCAGGTGATACACAGAGATGAAACAAATCCTCCTACATAAGTTGTATCTGTTTATCTGCAGTCTTCTCTTCTCCACAACTGTTCAAAGTACAGAATTTATACAGCTTGTCTGAGAGTTCAGAAAGCAGGGGCAGTGAGCTGAAGTTACACTCAGTGAAGGCAGCTGAGAGCTGATTGGAGGGAAGGGACACACCCCTCTTCACACAGCACATAGGCTTTCAATCATAAGCTGTGTGCTGGAGTTCTCCCCCCCTGTCACCTTTTACCTCTTGGTGTCAGGAAAATCTGTCAGAAGGGATCCATGCAGATAGGAAAGGAATGAGGCAGCAGGCAGAAATTACACTTAGGGGTTTATTTACTAAAGCTGGAGAGTGCAAAATCAGACTCACTTCTGCAAAGAAACCAATCAGCTTTCAGGTTTTATTGCCAAAGCTTAATTGATCAAGCTGAGGTTAGAAGCTGATTGGTTTCTCTGCAGACGTGGGCCTGATTTTGCACTCTCCAGCTTTAGTAAATAAACCCCTTAGTGTTCTGGACTGAGATATGTACACACTACATGTTCATACTGTATATCATGTCAGGTTTACAACCACTGTAAAGCAGAACTTCACCTGAAATGATACTTTTTGCTTATCATCCTCCTCCCCCCTCCTCTTTCGTCATTGGAGATTGTTTTTTTTTCTGGGAACGAGAACCTATTTTTGACAGTTTGGGCCCCCCCCCCCGCCCGCAACCTCCAGGGACACCTCACAGGTCCTAGGAGGATCTGGGACCATTGAGTAAGCTCATAGTGTCTGCAAGGAGCCAGTTTCACAGCAAGCTTTCCACATTCAAGATGGTGAACTTGGAGACTGGCGAAGAACCATCCCAGGTGAAGACAGCGCTAGATCCCTGGGCTGGTAAGTATCTTTTTATTAAAAGCCAGCAGCTGAGTTTTTGTAGCTTTTATTTTTTTTTTGTAACAAGACTGAAGATCCTCTTTAAGGAAGATGGACTGTGCTAGACTAAAGTGTCGTCTGAAAATAACCTTTCACTGCTTATATTACAAACAGCAATAATATGTTATATCTACTCTTATATTGACTAATCAAAAATCAGCTTCAGTTGTAGGCGGACTTATTGTAGTTGGGCTAATGCATACCATTTTGTGACAGCTGGTATTTACCACATTTACTATCATCTTGATGAATTATATTAGAATATTATATTAATAATAACAATAATTACATTTCAATTGCTATTAAATAATAATTATAATTATTATTATTATTATTAACTATTATTATACAGTATTATATTATTTTATATTACATTATTATTATTATTATTATAATACAGGATTTATATAGTGCCAACAGTTTGCTCAGCGCTTTATATTATAATATATTGTATTATATTATTAGTTTTTCTTTGAGCTGTCAGGTTTGGTAAATAATCCTCATGTTTTCCAAATTATGTGGGTGCTCTGAATTTGCACTGATGTGACGTCCATACTCAAAAAATGAGCAACAAATTTCTGGAATGGGCATATCCTGATGATGTTTTAGGCCCGATTCACATCTCGCAATTTGGGATCGCAGACAGAATCACTGCAATTCTGCCCTTGATCCCACATTGCATGGTAATTGCAACACAATGTGCTGCACTCGATTGGGTGCCATTATCCTTCAACAGTGCCCCAAATGCAATGCGATTCTGCCACATTTGTCGTATGACAGCATCGTGTGCTGAACCACACCTTTACAAATCTTGTGAAGCTTGTCGCCTGAAAAGGAGAAGGAGTTTCCTTTCAACAAACGTGCATAGGGCCACCCAATTGTGTGAAAATGTCAACATCACATAGCAGGAACTCTAGGTCCTGCTACATCAAGCTCTGATGGCATGTTGGGAGACTGGATATATTTAGTGAGCAGACTGAGCTCTGTGTCTTTTCGTGGATAGGATTAGTCTGCTGTTGTGAGGCATCAGGTGGGCGACCTGAGAGCTCAGTATATATACTGAGGTTGCTAAGAGCTAAATGAGGGGTGGTCTACTGAAGTCCTGGTCTGGTATCATGAAAGAAGGCAACCAACTGGCTGTCCTTGGGCCTTGTGAGTACAGATACCCCTAAAGGATCTTAGAGACTTCTTGCTGCTAATACCACTCTGGTGCTAGATAGTCAGCTGTGGGTCTAGTTAAAGTGGACACCGACTGGTGCCCTGAAGAGGCCTGTGTACATGAAGCCTTAGTCCCATCTTCCACTGCGGCTTGTAGTTCCCAAAGATCTATGAGGGTGCTAGTGAGCACTCTTATAGTTCATTGATTCTTCCTGCATTTCAGTAATGTCTGCTTGTATGGAAGGTACGGGCAGACAGCTTACTGAGAGTCTGCAGGATCCTGGCATTGCACCACTGCATTTGTGACCTGTGTTTGGGTTGTCATCAAATTAACACTGACACTCGCTGCAGATCATGCAGTGTAATTTGAACGCGGTTCGAGAAATGTGGAAGGGATGAGAACTTCCTACACCATGTTTTGGTGTGACCTGGCCCGAAATGCAGAGGTTTTTTACCAAACCAAACTTTACAGCTGTTTTACAAAAAGTTAATGTATCCTTAACCACTTCAAGTCCAGACACTTTCACCCCTTTACTATCCTGGCCAATTTTCAGTGCTATCACACTTTGAATGACAATTGCGCTGTCATGCAATCCTGTATCTATATGAAGTTTTTAGCATTTTTTTGAGACAAATAAAATTTATTTTTGTGGTATTTATTCACCACTGGGATTTTTATATATTTTTTTGCTATATAAATTAAAAAGTCCAAATTTTTTTTTAAAAAGGGTTTTTCTTATAAAATTTTGCAAATAAATAATCTTTCTTCATAAAGGCTGTAAAATCAATAATTTCTCCTTCTCTCTGGCTGCATTCTTGCAGCCATTGAGGAATACTGTGAAAGCTGTGATTGGTCACAGCTTGTCACATGGTATATGGCTGTTGTGAATAGCCTTGTACCATGTGACCTCTGTGATCATTCACAGATTTCACACATAGTAAGGTGATTGTAGCCGTAACAGTGCATTTGCAACAGAAACAATTGAGTACTGTCCATGATACTTTTTTTATTTGCACTAACATACAATTTTGAGGACATGCTTTCGGGGTATGTCCCCTTCTTCAAAGTCCAAGAAGTACTGCTTGAACTTTGAAGAAGGGGACATACCCCGAAAGCTTGTCCTCAAAGTTGTATGTTAGTGCAAATATAAAAAAAGTATCACGGACAGTACTCGATTGTTTCTGACACGTAGTAAACAATGATGTGAGGAAGTGACATCTTGTTTACTACTGTTTCTATGATCACTGATTGGCCAATCCGTGATCACATGATCAGGACCTTACTTAGACGTCCCGTACAGTGATCGGTGTTCTCCGAACACAGCGGGCACCGGATCGCGTGCTGCGCGCTCCCAGGGAGTGAACACAGGCAGTGAATGCGGAGGCCATTTATAAACAGCCACCTGCTCCTGCACTGCTACCATCCAGCCGTTTATGTTCATGGGCCAGATGGGAAGTGGTTAAATAACATGTTTGGGGGAAGCTTTATAGCTGCATGTAGCAATACGATTTTAACAGACAGTCTCTGGAACAGTGTACACAAGCAGCACATTTTTGGCCGTGGAATTGATATCCTTCTTTTACAGTTAGCTTGGCTTGCATACAGCAGCAACACCTACATCTGATTCAATAAGGTCTGAATAAAAAAAAAAAATAAAAATAAAAATCAGGACGCTTTAGTAGCAGCATATTTTCATTTTTTTAGGAAAAAGGGCCACTTTGACCAACAAATAGAAATTGACTGGTAGCTCGTTGAAGCTGTCCCCGTTCTCACTGATGCAAAACTGTCCTGCCACTTGCCAATTTCTATCAAACTCACACTCTATCAAACTCACAACTCAAAAGGTTAAAGTGTTACTAAACCCGGGACCCTGCATTCACTATATCTGGTCTCCCCGGACCCTGCATTCACTATATCTGGTATCCCCGGACCCTGCATTCACTATATCTGGTCTCCCTGGACCCTGCATTCAGTATATCTGGTCTCCGACAGTACACAGGACATGGGAATGTATTTATTTTAGTAAATATAAACTGCTAAATACATTTTCTCATCTAAGGTCAGAGCAGTCTTCTGGCTTCTATCAGTGTTCAGCCCAGCACTAGCAAAAGCTTGTAGGAGGAGTTTTCTTTCTGCTCTAGGAGGATGCAGAACCCCTGACCTCTGTCTGACCAGTGCTGATTGGCCCTGTGCTGGGCATGTGCAAAACCGAGAATGTGCAAAATGCCTATGGTCCAGTCTGTCTTATCAGGAGATAAGAGGTGGTTGTTTGAAAAAGAGAAGGAACAGAGAAGAAAGGATCAAACTGCCTTTTTACACAATGCAGAGGATTAACCCCTTAGGTTCCACAGTGAGTATAGCAATCATGCTTTACTGCATATACAGACTGATTGTACTGTTGTGGGTTTAGTAACACTTTAAAGCACTGCAGATTATACAATAGTGTTAATTAGAAAACAATTACAGGTAGGTGTTTTACTACAAGAATGAAGAGACCTCATATAATAACTGCAGTGAAAAATGGTCAACAGCAGGACAATGTTAAATAGCAAGGCTAGGCATTGTTGCTCTTTCCTTAATTTTATACAATTTTTGTTTCACTTTACAGCTTTGAAGTGCCACTTCACAACACACAAAGGGATCATAAAACGTCAGTTTTTTGTAACTTTTATTGAACACAAGTATTTTGACAGAATGCAAAGTTCTCCGTTAGTACTCAGTATTTACAGCAGTGAGAATGGGAATAAAGTTGGTAGTCAATGATTCACTTGGTAAAAAGTTTTGTAACAAGAGAGAAGGCCCCAGAAGTAGGGAATGTAGGGTAGGGATGTGAATGGAGGCATTTGAACAGCATAATACAGAAGGCCCATCTGGAAACTCAGGCCTCATTCACATGTCCTGTACATAATAGTTCATCCAAGAACCTGACACCCCAAAAAATGAATGTACAGTTGTATGTCACATTTCAACAAAAGAACACTTGACTGTCTGAAGGATGCAGTGTGAGTTTGCTCTCGCCTATTGGCTGATAAATATGCAGTGCCTAAACATAATAATGTAATAATACACACATACTTACGTATTACATGGTTATATTACTAGACATAGGAAGGAATGGTTGGTCCCGAAAATAAAAATGTGTCACAAATCCACTCAGTGCATCAACAAAACATGACTTAGGGCACAGTAGTTATGAGTCATTTTCAAAACTTTTATACTTGAGTTATAAACAATGACATTTTGTACTGTTTATGTAAGAGCTTATTCTTCATTTACAAGCATTGTATTATGTTAGGAGGAGATAGTATCTGGCATAACTGTTGTAAAACTATATATCCCAACATACTATACAGCCTAGAAAAGACCTGAAGCAGCTTACCTGCCATTCACTATGCCTTGAAGACAAACAGTAAATCAAATTTGAACAAATCAGATGCAAGCTGTTGTAAAAAAAAATTCAAAATGAAAGGATCTTCTTAAAACTGAACTCCAGAACTGAAAAAAAAAACCTGCTACCCTTTGCAAGGATTATCTGCTCATTTTGCCTAGAGGGTGGCAAATAATAGACTTACTTTATCCCTTGCTTCCCCAGTGACTAGCACTCTCTTCCACTGTGAGTTGTGGATAGACCCTCGGCATCCTCCTGTACATCCAGGATTTCTGGTCCTGCCATTGTACAGGATGATGTCAGAGAACTGTGACCAGGAGGGCAGCAAAGGGAAGAGGCTTTGAGGGACCCATGGCATGAAGAAGAGGAAGTCTATGGAAGTGTCTTCATCTCCTTGTTCATCATTGTTTCCTAAGCAAAACAAGCAGTTAACTCTTGTGGCGGGCAGAATACCCACTGCAAGGGTAACAATTTTTCAACCCCAGGGTTCAGCTTTAAACTGCACTCACTGCTTATAGTTATTGGTAGTAGCCTTTTCGTGAACTAAACAGAAACCCACAAGATGGCAGCCCATCGGTTCAGAGCATAACACTGACTTGATTACTGGTGTCATTTTGTGTCATAAGCTTCCGTGATGTCTTTAGTAGGGTGACCTGAATTTATTTTCACAAAATGGCTTTTAGCGCTTAGATTGCAATTTTACATACCTCACAGAAGTCCCAATTTTTGGGTCTTGAAAGGGCAAGGCCTTTTCCAAAAACGTGACATTCTTACAGATGGTCAGATTTGGGTGGTGTGTGTAAGCTCAAGTGTGCAACTTAATTACCCTAATTTATGAAGCAGAACCTCTAAGGTGAATCCAAAATTAAAAAATGAAGATTTTCTGTTATGGGGAACAGCAAGAGATGTTCATTTTGTTTAAGCAATGCCATGAAATAAGTAGCTTATATCTAGCAGTCCTCCTGAAAAAAGAGGTACACCTGTGCCTACAGCCTCATATCTGTATATCCACAGTGGGAGATCTACAGAACTGTTGCCTCTCATTGCAAGTTGTGGGAGATTTAGTCCTGGATCACACAAAATTTGAATTCAAAGTGGTGCAATTTAAAACACAACTTCAAAGTAGCGCTGATATAGACACAAGTGTGATTCCAGTGCCATTTAACTTATAGTCTATGAGCGTTAAATTGCACTGTAGTGAAAAAGTAATGCATGAGCTATTTTTCAAATCTCGCTATTTGAAATCGCACCTATTAAGACAGTGCCATAGAAATACAGTAGATGGTCAAATCACTATTGTGCTGCTCACTCGTGTCCTTACTGGAGATTCTGACATGAGGATTCAAAGCCCTGCCTCTATCAAGATGGCCACCTCCACACAGAGAGACAGTGTAGAGTAGACACGCGCATGTTTGTTTTGATTTGGATGCTTTCATTCATTGAAGAGTTTTTTTCATCATATTCATTATGTTGAACCAATCTGTTTTTGGAGTTAGTTTCCTATCTTCAGCATTCATTTAATATATTCATTGGTCTAAGTGGATTAAAAAAAAATTGCAGTTTTTTCAAAAGATTGTTATATATTAAGGTTTTTTTTTAGATATTTCAAGTGGGTTCATTATTCATATATCAAAACTATTCAATCTTTTCTGACACAACAGAATAATTATAATGCAACATTCGGTGGCCCCAAATTTTTCAAACCTAAGAACTGCATTAGACTATGGAACTGAACTAAATGACTGTGACTATTACAAATTCAATGTAAATCCAAAATTGACTCAAATCTGAAATATCAAACTAATAAAAAAAATGTAATTCATTTTCTCAAAGGCTCAAACCACTAATTACATCATGTGGCATCATCCGAATGAAATAAATTAATTTTGTTATATCTTTTAGCGGTTTTGTTGACATTCATTACTATGTTCATTCAGAGATTTGTATATATCTGAGTCTCCGAAAATCAAATTTTCATTTGAAAATCGATTCATATCAAAACACACATGTCTAATGTAGAGCAAGGTATGGGGTAAATAGTTTTAGGGAGACCACAGTCGGTAGTGCTGACTAGTTCCTTGTCCTCTATTGGTTTTTTTTGTTTGTTTGCTTTTTGAGCAGAGCTTCCAGAGTTGAGTTTAGTATTTCTTAATCACTTTCAAACACCTCATAAGTGTTACTTCAACTTGATAAATCAGGGCCAATGCATTCCAGTTTTTTATTTGGGCATGATAATATGGATGTGAATATAAAAAACAAAAAAAACAAAAAAAGTAACTGACCATCCAAAAAGTAAAAGAGCAATTTATAATGATTTATTTCTAATTCGATAACAAGTAGAACATATAAGGTATAAATGATATTCCTCACTTGGCATTAACTATTAGGCAAATCCCTCCATTTCCATCCCTATTAACATTAA
The DNA here is from genome assembly GCF_062004578.1 of Staurois parvus. Classification (NCBI taxonomy): domain Eukaryota; kingdom Metazoa; phylum Chordata; class Amphibia; order Anura; family Ranidae; genus Staurois; species Staurois parvus. Next base: position 2,357,538 of record NW_028317931.1, on the reverse strand, counting down.
AGAAAATGCAAAAAAAGGAAACAAACAAAAAAGTAACACTTAGCAAAGTGACAAGACCATTTTTTCACAGTTTGAATTTAATTAGCAATGCTCACTGTCCAGATGCAAAAAAATACAAAACAAAATGAAATAAGGTTAAAAACCCATTTAAACAAATGTTCATTCACTGTTAAAGGAATGGAAACACACCATAGCAGAACTTTGCCATTTTCACATAATCGAAAGACCAGAATGAAGGATTTGCCGGGGTCTGAGTCTGTAAAACTCTTTTGAATTGTAATTCCCACCAAATATTATTCCACCACCATAACTATACTTTTTAGAAGCCTTTTTAATTATGATACTATGACAAAAAACACATTTCACACTAATATTCACGCATTTACTGTGCACAAGCTGACAGCAATTGGAGAAAGGGAAATTCCATTAAAAAAAAAATTATTTTAATACAAATTGTTGATTTTCTTGTTCACTAATTGTTTTTTTGTAATCAAAAAAGAATAAAGCAAACAAACGCACATAGTATCAACCTAATATACCCAAATTAGTTTGAATGCCGTGAAAAGGAGATTTTCTGAAAAGGAGTTTCTGAAAAGGTTTCTGTATCCCGGCAAAATTATTGTATATAAGAAAATAAAAATAATTGTTTGAGGGATATAGGACTACAGCTGAGGGCTGGCATCAAATCGAAGGATTTTGGCATTTCGTCATTATGGCTAATACATAAAGTATTTATGTTGCTTAGAAAAACTAGTGAATTGTCATTATCCTAAGTAGAACATTTGAAATATTCCCACCCAGTTCACTCACACCTTTGTTATGCAAAGGCATCCCTACACAGGTAAATCTTATAGATCTAACAATAATTGTCTTCGCTCAACTCAAGCATAGAATCTATACACAATTGTCAAGACTTCTCTACAAAAAAAGGGTTTATGGTACAGTTATATTTATAGGGCTGCACCGAATTGCAGCATTGCTTTTTCTTTAACTAGAAGAGGTTTGGCTGACATACCCTATAAACATAGCAAAGGGGTTTTTTTTTTTACATTAAAGGTATCTGATATCACTAGTGTCTTGACAAAAGGTCTGTAAACTAGGATTAAAACCTTCTACAATATAATACCCAGTATATGTTATGGCAGGCCCCTATCACTATCATGATTTTTAAGATTTTAAAGAGCCTAATTCATAATTGATATTTTGGGTGCAATAATTTTGAGGACATTTTTGAGTATTCTGCATATACCTGGGTAGGAAAGGAAATGCTTCCCGTTGAAGTCAAAAACAGCTCTAATTATTTATGCTGTGGAAAACAGCTCCTCTAATGCTCCCAGCCAAAAAAGTCTTACGTGCTCAAAAACATGGCTGGAGGTATATGCTTTGAACATTGAGAAAAATAGATACATGATGCAAGTCATTACATGTATTCCTCCACTGTGGGTTAAGAGGTGTCTGGGAACCAGAAGGTTGGGTGTAAATACCAGGACTATTTAATTATACTGCAATTTATTTGTTGAATTATTGTTTCAGTATTTTATCTGATTTATCCTAGTTTCTAAAAAGAAATAAAAGAAACCTTGTGTAGGCCATTTTTGATGATCTTCAATTGTGTTTTTTTCAAAGTCAAAGAGATATAATGTGAGTAAACAGATCAAAAATTAATTGACTGCTTTTGATGAGGTTGTATCACATGTAATTTAACAGTTTAATCTTCTAATCTTAATGGGATTAAAATGTATTGATAATGATTGAAGTCTTGATCATAGTTATGACCATACCTTGGATTGAATTGTAAGTACATATGTGGCACATTGAAAAGCAATATTCCCAAATCTATTAAAAATATTCCAACTGAATCAAAAAAGTATTCAAAATCGAAGAATATAGAAAGCATTCGAGAAGATTTTCAATTCAAGCCTCTTGACTGAGAGAGGCTGAAGAAAAAATGTGTTAGCATAGTCTCACATTCTCTTTTGCTTTCTCAAATACTCTACTTCAGACAAGATTAGGGAGAATTTTGTTGGTTGCAGTGGGCAGTAAAACATCTTATATTTCAGACACCAATGATTAGGAGGCCCATAATCTCATGTCAGAAATGTCTATGGCAACCAATCAGAATATACCATGCATGAAAATGAAAGCAAGCTTTTGGCTAACTAATATGGACAGTAAGAGTTACCTGTGTAGTCCTCATAAAGTCCACCTGTTGTTATTTTAAGTGTAATGCCTCATGCACACGATGAGAATATCAGACGAATAGTCGTTCAGTTTTTTTTTTGCATGCTTGTCTCATATGGAATATGAATAGGTTACTATCGATATGAAAATTCTCGTAAGAGAGAATACAACTTCGAGAACGATGCAATGCATTGTATTGTAATGTATTATTTTCTTTCCGAGCATGCGTGGTCTTGGTCACTCAATTTTTTTTACGTACAAACACTGTACTGATTAAGAGAAAATCATTCATTCTGTTATCATACGAGAAAGATTTTCGTGCTTGTCTTTTCAAATAATTTTGCATGAACTGTCATGTTCGGCTCTCGAAAGCTATATAATAATTATCAGATTATCGAACGAAAGCAGTATTATTCATCCAATTTTCTCATTGTGTGTACTAGGCATAAGAGTACCCTTCATGGTGAGAATATTAAAGGTTTCTACCTCTCTGGTACACATTCCAGCTTCAGTACACTGCTTGTAAATTATTTACGAACCACCCAGCTATCTTTAGTTATTGGGGGGGGGGATGTATGACATTAATGTGCCCCACTAATGTTCATCCATGGTGATCTAAAGAATATTTAAGAGATGCTGCAACAATAAATCCCTAGAACACGAAGGACGAGTTAATGATGCTTAGCATTTAACTGTGAAATCATATTAACATCACACTTGTGAAATGAAACAGGACCAGTCAATTGTAAACATTTGTTTTCCCCTCAAAACATCTCGTTACAAAGCACGCATGCTAGTTATCTAATATATAATATGTAGATATTTTGTGTCTTTTGAGAAATGCAGTTACACAAATCGTTGTGAAAGAAGCACATGAATGAGAAAAACAATTGGTTGTAAACATGGAGGAAAAAAATACATACATATATATATATTTATATAAAAAAAAACAACTGTGCATGTCAATACTGCAAATTGAAATATAAAGTAAAAGCAAAAAATATACATTTGGCATCCTACGTAAGGAAACAAAAAATATATAGATCTCCAGCTGGAAGCAGTGCAGTGTCAAGATAGAAATTTAGGTGTAACCAGTGTGGCCCACATTCGTACGAATTTGTTTAGGTTTACCGTAAGCCAATGCCTGTAAAAAAAAAGTTTAAAAGCTGATCTCCATTTGATGCCTTAGAATAATAAAGGGGCCTATAGTTTAATGTGACTGAAGCAGCCATTTTTATGGTGAGCTAATATTTACAAAAAAGCATGACATTAATTTGTGAGAAAAATGCTAAGGCTTGAGTATCACATAAGTCAGTGACATCTCATGAGAGTGAGGTCACTGGTGTCCTGCTCATTTATAGGCCAGACTCTTAGGTCAAAAACAAGAAAATGACCAGCTTTAAACCATATCATCTTTATGTGAGAAGGGTGTCATGGACATATTAAAGAGGTGCAAACTGTAGTACACAGGGTATGCTATTTTGATTGTAGACATTTCTTTAATTTAGATATACTATTATTGAGGGGGTTCATCAAGTGTTCTATAATGACTATGGAAATTGTACATCTGCCATTGTTATCTACATAATGTGACATACTTAGCAACACCAAAAGCTAAAGTGTATCTACAAAGACTAAGGGCCTCATACATGGAAGTTTGTTAAGGAAGAACCGTTTTTGTAACCCATCAGAGCCAATCATATTCTTTTGAAAAAAAAGAAGATAAGTAGCAATATCCTGTTGGTTGCTATGGAAAATAGAAAACATTTCTTCCTTTAGACACATTTATGCAAGAGGCTGTCTACAAGATTAGGGTTACTGAGATGTTCTGAGAGTGCTGTGACATATTACAGCCCATCGAAAGGCTTGAGGTTTATTATAAGAGACATTCATACAATAGATGTATGTGATCATAGCACTGTCATTTTGTAGTAAGACAAAAAGTTGAAAGGATTTCTAAACACTGGTTGGGTTATATGATAGCGGTATCAAGAATCACACATTTAGGTTTTTTTTCTATGTTTAATAGTAAAGTGTGAAATTCAGTGTGATATTGTCAGGCTATGGTTTTTTTTCCAGATCCAGTGTTCAATCTAGCTACATGGAACGTAAAGTGGTTTTCATAAGCTCGGAGCAACATTCATTTTTTATTCAATCGTTCATCACTTTGGCTGGACTGAGAAAAAAGGCAATGTAGCTACATGCCTAAGAGTGCACCAGTCACATCAACAACTTCTGTTTAATCTAAAGTCTTTTTCATTTTGTCTCTTGTTCCAGTTTGCCCAGGAGATGATCTTAGCCAATAGTAGCTTCTGCAGAAATCTCCTGCATTAACGTTGTCATTCCAGTATAAAATAAAAATGCTTTCTGTTGGACAAAACCCATGTTGTGTTGACTCGGTACAAGATTGAGTGCATTTATGATAGCCGTTACAGAAAGAGCAACAAAGTGAATAAACAACAGACAATAAGGCCATCAAACGTGTTTTCATTCATATCCTGTATTTACCAATTACCTAATAAAGCAGATTGTTCACTTATAAGACACATACAGATTTCTTTCTCTCTTTTCCAATATTTATTTGCCTGTACAGTGGTCAGATGTATCAACCAAATCCTCACACTGCCAGCCATGCAAGTTAAACAAATTTCTACAGCTCAAAAGTTCAGGGCAAAACATACATTGACATTTTGCTTAGTGTAATTATTTTGAGAACACTTAGATTCTGCTTGGTTGCTGAAGGTCGTGTTGGATGTCTCGAGTTAATGAACAGCTATAAGCAATGGTCTTAACTGTCTACACCTCTCCTTTCCCACATGATAAATAAAAGGGGAATGCTTTTTTTTTGGGGGGGGGGGCATTGCATGGAATATCTCATATCAACACTTTACCACTTGACTTTGTTCATAAAAAGCATATACACAAGAGGTGAATCCTTTCTACAATCTCACAAAACATACAGGTTTTATTGAAAGAAAAAAAAAACGCAACAAAACAAAAATAATAATAACAACAAAGGCCAAGATTGGAGAGGAATGAATGATGAAGTGTTTGTGTGTATGTACCTCACTCTGTAAATGGCTAGCATGAGGCTCTTCAGACATTATTTTTTAGTATCCACTTTCCCTTTCCCATTTAACACTTTCCCACCCCCGAGGACAAATCATGCTTTACTCTCGTTCGCGTTTGTTTGAGTGGCTTCATTGGGGACTGTTTTCACTTCTGCTGGGGTGGTCTTGCTGTCTGATTCTTCTTGCTTAGAGTTCTCTTCTACAGGGGCCTTCCTAGAAATACACAATAATAAGAGAGTATGAGAACAGTGAATGATACCCAGCATTTATTAGCTGACAAATACTAAAGAATCAATGTTTTCTTCTGCTAATACATATATATATTTTGATCAATTAAATCCTCATTCCTAGTTTTGCCTGCATGGATGAATATTTTTCAAAATGTTCTATGTAAAGAAAATTAAAAAGACAACCTAGAGGCTCTTTACAATCAGATCTAGAAGAAAAGCCCTGGAAACTTTTGATAGTTGGCAGAATGGTTTTGCATGTGGCCCTGGGCCTCTTGATCAAAGGTCCAAAAGGAATACCAAATTATCAGATTATTTCTGTGAATCTGTAGTCTGTCATAGAAACATTTAAGGAAGAATCTAAATGACGTGGACAACATAATGCAATTTTCTTGCACTATTTCAACAGTTTGACCTCATCCCAGTTTAACCACCCAAAAAACGTCAGTATTTGTCATTATAACACACAGATGCTTCCCAGGTTGTTTAATGGAGTCAATACTTCCTTTGAGGGAAGTAAAAATGTGGGAGGACAGTACAATGATTACTTCATTCCCTAATAGAGGCACAGATATGTCAGGGAATAAAAATCTTGCAGAGACAAAACTGCCCCTCTACTTTTTTTTCTTAAGTTTCTTATAGACTCTGTGCATTTGAGAGGTTGCTCTTTTTTTCCGGGGACCACACAGGAAGTGAAGGTAGATCTCCCCAATAGTTACAAAAAGAGCAATTTCAATCTGACAGAAGTTCTAAGAAGTTCTGGAAGAAAAACACTGGACACTTCTGTCATCTGTCAGAATAGTTTTGTATGTGGCCTGAAAGGAAAACAAATTTATCATTTATTATTTCTTATTTTTATTATTTATTATTTCTAGGATTCTGTCATAGAAACATTTAAGCAAGAATCTAATTGATGTGGACAACACAATTCTCTTGCACTATCTGCACTATTTCAATACCAATATTAGAAATGATTTAAATTGTATACACTCTGGGCACAGGGTGGCCAAAAAACAGTTTGAACTCAACCCATTTTATCCACCCAAAAAGACACTTGGGTTTCCATATCAGCTGTAATGAAGTCAATGCTTTGAGAGAAGTAAAAATGTTGGAAGACAGCACAAGCTGCAATGTACATGCCATAACCTGCAGCAATGTTCATAGATGGGCAGATGTTTCTTGCCCACTGTTCTTGGGTAGATATGTGAGTGTGGTTTTACTTTAAAACACAAGATGTGATTTATATAGCTCATCTGAAAAGCTAAACAAAAGAGTAATATCAAATGTAATCAGCCAGGTACTGTATGGTTACATAGAAGTTTTATAGTGCTGACTGCCATGGCTAAAAAATGTTTGTTTAAAGTTAGCAAAGTTTCAGAAGCTCTCTACTTTTTTTCCCAAGTAATAATCTCAGTTTCCTCAGCAAAGCATAGTTAAAGGTTTACAGAGGATAAGAGCTGATGTTTTTTTTTCCTTTCATCTGTGGGCATGTATTGCTTGGACTGCAAACATATCTCATAATAGTATCCACTCCAGGAGAAATACTGTACAGAGTATAAAATGACTTAGTGGGTAGCAACAGCTAATTCTGGCTACTTTGTTAATAACCAGTCTTTTAGTAAAAACAAGCAGCATTGGTAAAATATTATATAATGGAAATTACCTAAAGAAAGAATTGTCACTGGTGGTCTTAGCAACCAGATTTCTACAATTTTAAACTCTCAACACAGAAGCAAGAATGCAATAGCCAACCAGAACAGCTTCCCTCCTGAATTTTGACCATACGCCTCCATGTGATAATCAAGTTTGATCATTAGCCACAAAGTACTTCTATGAATGGTGGAGCTTGGCAGAAAGGACAGGTATAGTCAGGGTCAGGAGGAACAGTAAGGAGGAAGATTGTTACTAACAACAGAGAAATCAGCACAAGGAATGCATCCTACTGACTGACCTTGTGCTACATTTTCTGTTTTTGATTTTGGCTGCACTTATTCTTTAAAGTTATGTTTTACAAAAAGCTAGTAATTAAACTGGCGGCATAGCCTATCATGTCCAGTCCCCTGTGCAAGCAAGAATGCAACTTAATTGCCCTAATTTATCAAGCAGAAACTCTAAAGTGAATCCAAACTCAAAAACTGAAGATTTTCTGTTATGGAGAACAGCAAGAGATGTTAATTTTGCATTTGCAATACCATGAAATGGTAGCTGGGCTCCCACTAACAGCTGCTCATCTAATCCCTGGGCTGTTTTTTTACCTTTTATCTTCAGGGACAAAAAAAAGTAGATGGCCAACCACTGGCTATTCCATGTTCATTGTCCCAATATTGGTCATAAGACCAGACCCTGGAGAGGGCCTGGTTTCCTCTTTTGTAAGAAAAGGAGAAATCTTTTAGACTCTCAGTTACCATTTTTTATAATATGCAGTTGACTTGTGTAAATAACTCTTTCCTCCTGTCTCAAGTCCTCCACTGAGTTTTAAACTGACCATACACTAGTGGACTTTCAAAAAAAACACTTGTATAAAAATTCTCTTCAGTATATTTGATGACTTGAGGAGTATTGTTCAAAACTACTTCTGAATTCCCTTTGCTTTTAATATTCAATTCAGAGTGAATTTAATTTCCTAAACAAAACCACAATGACTGTTAGAAACTTCATTTGAGTAAAATATCCATCTTGAGCCTCCAAATATTCTCATTAATGTGGTCAAAAATGAATGCCGATTCGACCCCACCAACAATTTGAAAACAAAAATTAATGTTCTTAAAACAACGGGGGTGGGGGGAAAATGCTTGTAGACAAGTCGCCTACAGTTAGTGTTTGCCAGTTTGTTGCCCTGGCCAGTGGGATTTAACTGTTCCTGGGTTGTTGTTTTTTTTTTGGGGGGGGGGGGCTTTTTGATCTGGCCCTCTGATCCTATAAAAGGGACAAGTGTCTGGATGTGAGAGGGAGCAGGAGTTGGAGGAATTGGAGGGATTGAAGGGGCTCAAGGGCTTTGAGCAGAAGCTGCACTCACTGGTCTTAGGGTTGGGACCTGCATCCTGGATTGCTTTGCCATGTAGGGGGAGGGACACAAGACACAAAGTCCATGTCAAGTCAGCAGATAGTATGTGGTTTTGTGTTTGTCACAAAGGGCAAAATGAAAATGACCAAAAAAGAGATCTAGTGTATTCATGTAATTTTTGCATTCATCTGTACTTTCTGACAAGGTTGACTAGCTATTGCTAGCTTCTGACAAGGCTTAAAGTGAACCTGTGCTTCATTTTAAATGTATAAATATCCTGCCTAACAGCCTCTTCTGTGCCCCCCTATAGTTGAGGTTCACTTTGTTACTACAACCTGATTTTTACTGACTTAATAGCTAAGATCCACCAACTGCCATCCCTCTGCCCAATAAGAATGCCATTACTGGCCACCGAGTTATTCTCATTGCAAAGGGAATAATAGCTGGCATGGTTTATCCATGAAGTCAGGGAACGTCGGTCCAGAGTAATAACATGAAGTCTGGTGTCTGCTTTCAGGTGAGAATTTGCTTTTAAAAGTTTAAAATGCACCGCAGATTCACTGGCAACTACTTTTGTGCTTAGGAATTTACTCTTAAAGCTCATTTACTGCTTGTTAAGAATATGTAAATACTTGAATGTCTATAGTCTGGCCATAGATTCACGTCAAGGCAGTGTTTGACATTTATACTTGAAAAACATGTCCTAAAAAATTGCAAAAAAAGATCACTAAAAGTATACATTAAACAGTGTAGCCAAAATCATCTCAAAGCATTGTAAAAACAATGGTGGGTTTTTGTCAAACAAGTGATTAAACTTGCAAGGTATATAGAGTATCTGAGTAAAGTACAAACGGTGTTAAGGTATCCAATGACATAATGTCTAAACGATAAGATTGCCATACATTAATATGTACAATCCAACTAACCAAACATGCATGTTTATGCTTTGTGCAGACATCGTTTGTGGCATTCCCCCATAAAATAAATATCAGAAATCAATTCTAAGATCAGTCTGTTCAGAGATGCCTACATATATCCTGGGAGTTCGTAGGCATATAATTGTCCAAATTCAAAGATTGTCAGCCAGATTAGTTATCTTTTGTCTATGGGTACCTTTACACAAGACAACCACAAATTAAACACTTCACAAAACTAACAAGTGACAAAACAAGACACAACCAACACACAGGATTAAAAGATGCCATACTCGGTCTTTGATGAAGCAGGCGGTACAGTGGGGTCTGCAGTGGAAGAAGCCAGCTCAGGAGCTTTCCCACTAGCCACAGCGGCAGAAGAAGAAGTTCCAAGAGCTGCAAAAACATCCTTTGCAAGGTCAATTTCTGGAGTCTTGAAGGTCCCCCCATCAATTTGAAAGTCCTCACCCTGGGAGGGTTTTGTGTTGCTGACAGAAGCTGCCTCATTCTTGGTAGCCTCCGTTGGACTTTTCACTGTGCTGGTCTGTGCTGCTTCTTTTTCTGGGCTTTTGGTACCTGATGGTTCCTGCTTTCCTTTTTCAGGAGTAGCTGGGGGACTAGTGGTACTTGGTGGAACTGGAGCTGAAGGCCTGGTAACTGCTTTGGGAGGCTCAGCTACAGTGGTTGCAGTAGTAGGATTTAGGACTCCCCCTGAACTGGCTACAGTAGTAGATGGGTTGTTAGTAGATGGGGTATCACTGAGATCTACTAAAGGAGCCACTTTTGGAGAAGCTGTAGCTGGAGGTAAGGAGGCTGAAGGTGCCTCTGTTTTAGAAGGAGTTGCCTGGCTGGACTGAATTGAGTTTGAGTCAGGAGCTGATGTGGGTGGTGGGGCTGTGCTAGAGGTGAGAGTGGTGGACTCACTCGTTGGACTGTTTTGTGCAGTTGCAAAGGTTTCAGTAATAGTGTCAGAGTTAGTTGTGACAGTGGTAACAGATGGCAGCATATCCTCAACAGTGGCTGTGGTGTCAGCTGGATGCCTGCAAGAAGCATAGGGGCAAAGAAAGAGAGAGAGAAAAGAGAGAGAAAGAGAGAACAGACAATGAAGGAAACGAGTGACAGCAACAAAGTAATACACACAAGCACATTTTGTTTACACAGAGGAAGGGTAACATTAGACCATTTACTGGATTAAGACAGATACACAGCTGTTAATAACCATACTGGACAAAGAAAAGGTGGAAAAAAGAAATGCAAAACTATTTTTGGGGTTAGTATAGCAGTGTAGATAGTCTTATATTCTGCATATTTTTTAAGGCCTGTTAATCTAATTTCAAAAAGAGATGATGTATTTAATGAAATAATTTATTGTGTACAGGTTAAACAAGAGCACAATGTTGTGTCTTTAAAAACTTTAAACACTGAATCTGGCATTTTTTTTGGTATGACAAACATGTTATAGAAACAATTTTACTCTGTCTTCGCCTTAGGTCTATCAATGTTTTCACCCATGATCCACATACCTTAAACCTAAGATTCCCCAATTTTTCTCATTGAACCTTATGTAAAATATGGGTGAAAGCTCCGTGAATTTTAAGTGGAAACATTGATAAATTGACCCCTAAAGACTAACATATGTGGGCCATTATAACTGACTTCAACACTTAACGATTTAATTTCCAGTAAGTGCTTAAATCACTCAGTGCCCTTTCATGACATAATATGACCCTAAAAATATAAAGAATACATAACTATTGTGTACTTTTTCATTAACCAGCTCTAAAATAAGTCAAAACTTAATGGCAGTTTTGTTTTTCAGATATTTCCCAGCATGCCTTCAATGTTAGTATTAATAATAAGTTGTCAACATGTCCCGATTGGTTGATTTTATTTGTATAGTTGTGCTTTGTGCTGAACAGCTAGGACTAAAAATGACGTCTGTATTCAAATACTTAACTACTTGTATGTGTGTCTAAAAACTATTCAGCCATGCTGTCACCCATAGTATTATTGTTAAAAAGAAATATTTCAGAGCAAATATGATAACCAGTTTGCTCACATAATCATATGTTTTTACCTAAAAAAAAGTCAAGATAAACTGAAAACCTTGATAACAAATTGAATACTTTTATTAATCCGCACTGACCAGTGGTCACATTAGGCCCTTAGGCCCCTTTCACATGGGCAATCCGATCAGGTCCGCCTTTCAGTTTTTCAGGCAGACCCGATCAGATGGTCCATGCATCCCTATAGACAGGCGGGTGTAAACGGACTAGTGTCCATTTACACCTGCCTCTCTTCAGGTCCAATCCTGTTTACTAAATTAAAAAAGTGGAAGAGGATCCATCCTCTTCCATTTAGGTGGATCAAATCTGAGGGTAGTCAAGTGTAAGTTGATAGGTGGGGTCCGTTTACTCCTGGCCACCCATAGAGCAAAGCGGGCTCTGTCTGTGTCCACTCTGCAGATACTGAGCAGACACAGATGGGTCATCCACCCGCTCTGCTCCGATCAGCAAGGGATCTGTGAGCTGATCCTCTGCTGATCAGAACAAAATCCACACAAAATCATCCTCATGTGAAAGCGCCCTAAGCTTTTACATTCATAGAGTATCCTGACCAGGGGCGGACTGACCATTTGGAAACTCGGGCACTTCCCGAGGGCCCGGGGTCAGTAGGGGGCCCCATGAGATGCCCCTGGTACATTTTTCATAGGCTTTTTGAGTTTGGGCAAGGATACAGGGGCCCCATGATCCCCTATTGCCCGGGGGCCCCATGAGTTGTCAGTCCGCCCCTGATCCTGACCTTGCTTAAATTAAAGGGGTGTTTCAGTTTGGTGGAAAGCCACTGTAAATCATAAAATCTTCTCCAGAACACCAAACATCCAATCATGTATGTGAAAAAGTCCTAGTAATGTAGATTACCAAATCTTATATTTCCAAAAGTATTTATAATGCCAGTGGATCACCATATTGATTAATTCTTGTATATTGTTTTTAGATGCATTTTGCATTAGATGCACATTCTGTCATCTGTTTAGAATAATGCACCATTATTCCGTAATGTAATGCCAAAGACAGAGAAGCACTGTAATACAAATCCACTAATCATAATTTCATTTCCATTAGACTTTGCACTCAAGGATGCTAAAAAGCAGATATTAATTAACTGACATGGGCTACTTTACCTTGTTTTTTAAAAAAACATGTTACCATCATCTCGGGTGTTGGCTTTCATGTATTCTCCCAAATAATCCACAGGCAGGTCATGTTACAGTATACCATACACAATGGGGTTGATTGACTAAAGGCAAATAGGCTGTGCACTGCAAGTGCACTCGGAAGTGCGCTTGCTCTAGATCTGAGGAGAACATGCAAGGAAAATAAATAACAAAAATGCATTTTTGCTTGCACATGATTGGATGAAAGAAATCAGCAGAGCTTTGCCTCATTTCAGAGATTCCCCTCGGGCATAAAGCAGTGCATTTGAAGTGCACAATATATTTACCTTTAGTAAATCAAACCCAATATTCGTTGTTACCTTTATTATATATAAACACCCTCCCCTGTGTGCCTCTTTGATTTAGGTCTCATTCACACAATGTGCAAATTTGTGTGTTTTTCTGCACCTGTTTCTGCAATTTTTTTTCTAAGTGCCTTGTTTATACCACAACACTTGTGTTATATGCAATTTGTTGTGCGCTAATTTCATGTGCAAAAATAACCTCAAATGACACCAACATTGTGGTGTGAACAGGGAACAGAAAAGGAAAATAATTTTTTTCCTTGTGCCCTTGCAGAGACATATGTAAGAAAAACACACATCACTGCACTTGGTGTGACCAAGCCCAAAATATTCTATGCAAATCAAATCTGCACCTTTTTTTCATAAGTATTTATGCACATATAGCGTGAACAAGGCCTTAGTTAAACTTTGTTATAAGGAACCTTATTATGTTGACCCCTGGTCTAGGCCTCACACACTTGCCTACTTCCTGAGCTATAAGAATGCCAATAATGGCTACTAGGTGCTTTCACCAGGAGTGCATGGTATTTTGGTGGGGTCTAACCCTAAAGTCAGGCTCTCAATAGCCAATGTGAAATCAAACCAGCAAGGTGCACAGAAACATTTTTGTGACCTATAAGGGTAATAGTAGACACCTAATGACACCTTCTCTTAGACAGACCATTTAGTTTGAAGTTATTAAAATGACCTTGCGTGATAGTGGATTATCATCAGAATCTGAAATGAGAAGGTGCCTAGAAAAGACCTGTCCAGTCTGGGACAAATGCTAAAAAAAACTCCAAAGCAATCAATTATTATGGTCTTCAGATTATTCTGTCCTCTTCCATCTACTGATATGCTGTTTCATAGTCATTAAATATACACAATATTCTGTAAATTATCACACATACTCAGGCTCTGTTAATGGAGTGGTCTCATTGGGTTCTGTCTGGTTGCTTCCATCATGGTTTGGTGTCCTGTCCTCTTCTGTTCGTACCTCAACAATGGGTTCTTTAGACTCATCTTTCCTGCGAATGAACCATATGTTAAAGTTTAATTATCAACACCTTACAGTCACAGGCATACATATTTATTTTTACCCATATAAACATATACTATTTATCTAATTGTTTTCACATAAATAGAGCTTTCTTTAGGTGGTATTTAAAGACCACTGGGTTTGTTATTTTATTTTTTATTATGTAAACAATAAAAGACTGACATTTTTCACAAAAAAATTATATTTTTTTTACTTTCTGCTATAATACATATCCAATAAAAAAAAATGTAAAAATCAAATTTCTTCATAAATTTAGGCCAAAATGTATTCTGCTACTAAAAAATCCTAATAAGTGTATATTGATTGGTTTGTGTAAAGGTTATATCATCTACAAACTATGGTATATATACTGGAATGTTTATGTATTTATTGATTGATTTTATACTAGTAATGGCAGTGATCAGCAAAATAGTGGGACTGTGACAATGAGGCAGGCAATCTGACACTAAATAACAGTGGATGGGAACTGACTAACTGACATCTCCAGTGACGCAATTACTATATAATAATAATAATAATAATACTATACACCGTTACTGTATTAATGACACTGGCTGGGAAGGGATTAACATCTCATGTAACTGAGGGGTTAAGTGTGTGCCTAACAAGTGTTAATTTGTGTAATATGTGCTGCTTTTTACTAAAGATCTCTTTGTTTATTTTACCTGCTTTGAAGAAACAGAGAGATCATTGCTTTTGTACAGAGCCCTGTGTTGATTGTCAGCACAGGGCTCTGGGCTGTGATTAGACACAGCCAATTAGTAGTTCCTGGCCATGAATTTTGACCGGGACCTGCTGACAAACTGAGATTGTACACAGTGCTAGCCGGCAGGCGGGGGCACACATGCGCCCTGTACCCAGAAGAGGCCAGCTACATATAGGTATGTCACTGTGCCTGTACAGGCTGCTGGTCTACAGTACATTGTAGGAGGGCAATCCGCAAGAAAATTAGCTTACTTGCAAGCTTTATGATCCTGGACCCATAGAAGTAGTGTTAGCTTAGAACTTTTTGGTTTGAGTATACTTTAAGTATTTACTTTAAAATGGATATATGAGAATGACTAAAAGGACTATACCCACTGAACAGCATAATACATTAAAATCGTTTATTTTTATATAATTGGTTCACTAAGTTCTCCCCCCTTACTTACGAAAAAGCTGCCTTTCCTTCTTCAATGTCCTTGCCCTTGGCTCCCGGCCCAGCCTTTCCACAGAAATTGACAGCAATACACATAAGCAGACCACATTTGTTCAGGAAGTAGCAGGTCACATCAACAGCCACCAAGAGAAGAACAAAGACGACAATGAGGATACCCGCAATGGCTCCCATACCCAGGCCAGCACTGGTGCTTGTAGTAGCTTTAGGGGAAAAAAAAGCCAAAAAATTAGACATGGAAAATCATGGTTATAATAAGGATAATCAAATTCTCAAAATACAGGCTTATTTTTTTTCTGCATATTAATATACACACTGAATTACATTTTCTATACTATACCACATGACATAAAGGAGACAGAATCATTTCATTCCAGGGTTCAGTACCTCTCACTGAGAGGGTTACCCAAAAGTAACAGGATTAGATTGTGTATTGTAAAAAATGGATAACATTTGCAACATGCAAGAGCTGCAATGCAACATGGGGCACAATTACCTACACCTATCCAAGTGCGCTGCAATGCTGGCCCATCTATTCTGTAATACAGGCAGCTCCACCGATATGATAGGACTTCTTTGCTGCATCCTTTTTTGTAGGTTGAGGAAAAAAACACTCTAACCTATTTCCAAATTTAAAGAATAGATTTGGGAATTGAAAAAAATAAATACACATACTCACCTCTATGCTGTAACATCGGTGGGATGCTGCAGCTGTCCCCTGCCTTCTAAGCCAGAGAAATGAGTGATCACATGACTGCTGATTGCTCAGTTCTTGGCCCACTGTGAGCAGAGGGCAGTGATTGTCAGTCACCAGCCCTCTGTTCTGCCCCCTCAAGCGCTCACTGGGGCACCGGACTGGGGAGTGGGTTGGAAGGGCTGGCTCACACTCTTAGTGGTGTGCTGAGAGGCAGAGCCAGCTGCTGATCAGGCATCTGGGTACATCCCGGATGCCTGATATTCCACAATTTCTTCCAATTAAACTGCGAAAAGACTGAAGTCATGCTTAATGGCACCCCCTATCAATTATGTAAGGCAAGTCCTGATAGCCTATCCATCGATGGCAATATACTTGAGCTTCAATCCAAGTTGAAAAAAATCTAGAGGTGATATTTTATGCTAGTTTACCCTTTTATTCACAAGTACAAAAAGTTGTCAGAACATCTTTTTTTCCTCTAGAGAGTCGTTGCTGCGTCAAATGCTATCATACACTGTAGCTGAAAAGCTGATCTATACCTTTGTGTTTTCTGGACATGACAATGCTCTACTCATTGGTGCACCGAAATCCATTATTCAACTACAATATGTACAAAACTTTGCAGGAAGAATCCTCACTAGGTCTGGCACAAGTGATCATACTACCCCTAGCCTGGAGTCTTTGCACTGGTTACCCGGCAGGTTTTGCGTAGACTTTAAGATCCTCTCGCTCACCTTTAAGTCTCTACATGGCTTGGCCCCCTTTTATCTGTCTGAAATTTTATCAACTTACTCCCTTTCTTGTAACTTCCGCTCCTTAAATTCTGGTTTTCTGTGTGAGCGTCCTCCCTACTCATCTACATTTAAACAGAGCCTGCCATGCTCCAAAACTCTGGAATTCACTTTCAAAGAATATCAGAGAGTCATCTTCTCTAAACTCATTGAAATCAAAACTAAAAACTTTTTTCTTTAGACAAGCTTTTGATGTAATTGTCCCTTTTTTTCTTTTATCCTGTGTATTTCTTGTGTTTATAGGAGCTATTTTTTTTATTATTATTATTATTGCAATCCTTCCAGAGTCTGGAGTGGCTCTATTATGTCAGCTGACGGTGGACTTTATCCTGCTGTTTGGCTGATTCTGGGCCACAGGAAATCACAATAAGTGCAATCCTGTGACTCAAGATAAGCATCACCAAAAAAGCTTTGGCCACACTTCTCTTTTAAATATTGACCTGACAGAAGAATAGCAAAACATATTTTTATTTGCAAAATCAAATTAGAATACAATAATAATTTGGACATGACAGAGCAAAGAGCATTTTCTGCTCACCACTATAAAAGCAAACAATTAAAAAAAAGCAACAAATGGAATGAAAAATCCCTTCCAGATGCCTTAACCTCCTCCCGATCGCCCTATAGCAGAACTACTGCTACAGGGCGGCAAGGCTGCGCAAAATCACGTATATATACATGATTATACATGATTTTATATTTCTGGGTAGGGGGCACACTACAGCTGTCGATTGTTGGGTCCCGGCTGGAGATTCCCCGCTAGCACCCAGCGATCGCCAAGAAACACTGACGGGGTAGAGGTCTGTATATAAACAATACAGATCTCTCCACTGTCAGCTCCTGCACACTGCTTTGTATTCCTCTGCAAAGTAAAACACAGCACACAGTTAACCCTTTGATCACCCCAGATGTTAACCCCTTCTTGCCCAGTATCATTAGTACAGTGTCAGTGCTTTTTATTAGCATTGATCACTGTATTGTTGTCACTGGGGATGTCACTGACAGTCAGTTCCCCCCCAGTGTCAGAATGCCCGCCGCAGTCCCGCAGTGCAGCAGTCCAGCTATAGGTCGCTGACTGCCGCCAATACTAGTATAAAAAAAAATTTCAGTATATATACAGCCATTTCTAGACGCTATAACTTTCACGTAAACCAATTAATTTACGCGTATTGGGATTTTTTGTAGCAGAATATATTTTGCCGTAAATCTATGACAAAATTTGCTTTTTTTATTTTTTTACTGGATATGTTTTATAGCAAAAAGTCAAAAATATATTTTTCTAAATTGTCAGTCTTTTTTGTTTATAGTGCAAAAAAATTAAAACCGCCCAGACAATCAAATACCAGTAAAAAAAAGCTCCATTTGTGGCCAAAAAAAAGGACATACTTTTAATATGGGTGCAGCATTGCATGACCGCAAAATTGTCAGTTAAAGTACAGCTGTATCGCAAACAATGGCCTGGTCAGAAAGGGGGGTAAATCCTTTGCAGGGCAAGTGGTTAACAAAAAGCCCCTTGTATTGCTCTCAGCCTCCTCCAATCTCCACATTCCTTTCTTTTTTTGCTGATGTGATCCAACTTCCTGCTAGAGGGTGGCTACATTTATTCTCCATGGTCCCACTTCATGTAGGAACTAAGCCACCCTTGCTTGATGGCTCTTGAGAGAGACTATGGGGTTTGTAGTGTGCATATAGAGGTACTCATGACCACAACTAACGTGCAATGCTTGTTCCTACAAAAGGAAGCGAGGGGGAAAAGTACCAGTTCAGGAGCTCACAAAGAACACAAAGTTTCCAAGTAAAACAGTCAGTAAAACTTAGCCTAGCCTTTCCTAGCTACAAAGCATATGGGAATCATGTGGCGAATGAAAAGGAGACAATTCTTCTAGTTGAAGATTATAAAGCATTGGATCAGTGTTGAAAATCTATACACATGTATTTGTGATTTACTATTTGCATTAAAGTGATACTAAACAATCTTTTTTTTGTTTTAGCAAAATAACAAACATGTCTATGCTTACCTGCTCTTTGAAGTGATTTTTCACAGAGTAGCGTGGATCCTTCTTCTAGGTCCCCTGCAGGCACTCCTGGCTCCTCCTTTCTGTTGGATGCTCCCATAGGAAGCAGCTTGCTATGGGGGAACCCGCTGCTCCGTGTGTCCATTCACACACAGAGCTGCAGCTTGGCCTGCCTCCTCTCTCTCCTCATTGGCTGACTGGCTGTGATTGACAGCAGTGAGAGCAAATGGCTCCCGCTTGCTGTCTCAGCCGATGAGGAGGCAGAGACCCGGGACTGCCGAGGCTGTCATGCACATCGCTGGATCTCGATGGAGCTTGGGTAAGTATTAAGGGGTCTGGGGGCATTGCTGCACACAGATTTTTTTTTACTCTCATGCATAGAATGCATAGAGCCTTTACAACCAATTTAATCATATTTGGTAATACATAAGCTATGATTCTATTTATTGTAATATTGATAATAATGTTAAACCTGGTTCACACTAGCTTGACTTCTGATCAGGGGCGGACTGACCATTTGGAAACTAGGGCACTGCCGGAGGGCCCGGGGTCAGTAGGGGGCCCCATGAGATGCCCCTGGTACCTTTCATTAGCTTTTTCATAGGCTTTTTTGGGTGTGGATGAGGACACAGGGGCCCCATGATCCCCTATTGCCCGGGGGCCCCATGAGTTGTCAGGCTGCCCCTGCTTCTGATGTGACTTGAGTTGTACAGAATGGCCTGATAAAGGAACTCCCATTGTTTTCAATGATGCCTGTTCTAAACAATACAACTCAGAACTATGTGATTTGAAAAGGGTTACTTAATCACTGTAATGCAATTTACAATGCGAATTAGCCCTGTAGAATATGCAAATTCTCATCAAAGTCACACCACATAATTGCACTGTAAATAGCATTATGTCAGAACGCAGTAGTGTGAACTGAACCCTATAGTGTATGTTTGTTTTCAGCAGCCATTGTTAGCTTACATTTTAACCTTCTTACATAGCTAGATATCATTGCCTAGGGCAGGTGAGAATTATGCTCCATACACACTATCAGTTTATCTTCATTCAACCCAGCAGGCTGAACTAAAAAGAAAACAGACAGATCGCTGTACAGTAATCTCCCGGGCTGTGCTATTGTGTTCTGAAAGGGAGACTGCCCCCCCCACACCAGAACACACCGATCAGTGCCCTTGGCCATTGTCTGGCTTCTGTTGGACCGGCTGCAGTACACACAGGTCGAATGTTGGCTGGTTTCTGTTGAACCCGGCCGATACCGCCCGATATGTACGGGGCTTTAGACTTATCAGAATTAGCAGATATTTGGCAACATGGTGTACTTTATATATGGCCTGTTTTGGGGAGGCTTTTCTTTGCATCAGATGGTTTTTGGGATTGAAAAACTTGCTCGGAAGCACTGCACCATAACTCAAATCCACAAATCATAATTTCATTTTCAGATGTCAATAGACTGACATTGGCTACTGCACCTTGTTCACTGTAAGATTTGTTACCCTCATATTGGGTGCTGGCTCTCATGTATTCTCATTTAAAACAGTCCACAGTCATGTCTTGTTACAGTGTATCAGGATGAATTAAAACAAACCTTTCAGGCATTTTAAACTATAAAAATTAAAAGTCATTAAAAAATGCTAAATAAAAGACGTTTAAAAAATAAAGTAAAAGCTGTACCTAAAAGCAGACACTACACAGTGTCTATTGTTACCTTATTAGGAACCTGACTATCCAGAGTCCAGGGATAAGCCCAATAAGAATGCCATCAACGGTGTCAACAGGAGTGTATGGTATTTGGCGAAAGTGATTAAATGGCCAACTAGATAGCAAGTTTCCATCTCAGCCTATACTGAGAACTTGCAGGAAAATATGGAACAAGAGACGCGGGACTGCCGAGGCTGTCATGCACATCGCTGGATCTCGATAGGGCTTGGGTAAGTATTGAGGGGGCTGGGGGCACTGCTGCACACAGACGGTTTTATACACTCATGCCTAGAATGCATGAGCCTTTACAACCACTTTAATCCTATTTGGTAATACATAGGCTATGATTCTATTTATTGGAATATTGATAATATTCTGTTAAGCCTGGTTCACACTAGCTTGACTTCTGATGTGACTTCGGCCCATGTGTACGGGGCTTTAGACTTATCAGAATTAGCAGATATTTGGCAACATGGTGTACTCTATATATGGCCTGTTTTGGGGAGGCTTTTCTTTGCATCAGAAGCTTTTTGGGATTGAAAAACTTGCTCGGAAGCACTGCACCGTGACTCAAATCCACAAATCATAATTTCATTTTCAGATGTCAATAGACTGACATTGGCTACTGCACCTTGTTCACTGTAAGATGTGTTACCCTCATATTGGGTGCTGGCTCTCATGTATTCTCCTTAACAGTCCACAGTCATGTCTTATTACAGTATATCAGGATGAGTTAAAACAAACCTTTCAGGCATTGTAAACTATAAAAATTAAATGCTAAATAAAAGATGTTTAAAAAATAAAGTACACTATCCGAGAATGGTTTGCTAGGATCAACAAAATTGAGGAAATGGAGGAACTGATTTCTGTAGCAAAGGAACATCCCGAGAGATTCAGGAAGACATGGGTCTGTTGGAGTCATTTCAAAACCACCACTACCTACCACCTATTAGTGCATGAACAGCCTACACCCCCTGACTGAATGATTAGACACAATGCTGTACCGGGGAACGCCCTGTTCACCGAAGACGCTTTTGATGCACATTTGGACGGGCTGAGACTCTGCATTGTGGCCTGCCTTCCGGGTTCCTGACACACGTGTTGCCCCATTGAATGATCTTGAAAGTATTGCATCCTAAGCTATATGACTATCTTTCTGGCTCGGCTCGTACAAAATGATGTGATCTATTTTATCCGCAATTACCCATTCTACATCCCCTTTACCCCTTACCCATTCTACATCCCCTTACCCATTCCCCCTCTCCCCCCCTTCTTTTTTTTTCTTTAATCTCCCCTCCCCTCCTCTACCTCACTCTACATTTCTTTCTCTAACTATTCTCCTTTCTGTCTTCTCTTTATCTCACACCTTTTATACGCCCTCATTATTCATATATCCCCAACAAAATAGAGAATTTACTCTCATACAGGTGTGATAATTTTACATAGCTCACACGTTCTTGATATGGACACAAAAATCATAACATACACACCATCATGTGCTATCCTTACCCAACACACCACACTCCCTTAACATAAGAGCTCACTAATACATGGGTCAGTATTCATTATACCTATATTGACTTATCTATTATACTCTTTGTATCTGCTGTTTTTTAATATACTCTTGATATAATGTTATATCCCACCTCGATTTGTATTGCAGTTTAAACCCATGGCCCGTCTGCGAAACGGGCGGCTACGTGCTATGTCTATGTTCGGACTGTGATCCGTAGTTGTATATGCCTTGATATGCCTTTCTTCTTCTAATAAAAGTATTTAACCCTTTGAGGACCGTAAGGTTTTGGAACGCCAAAAGAATCAATTTGTTTGTTTTTAAAGTTCGTACATTTCAGTTGCTGTAACTAAGCCATTTGATGAAATAATTGGCAAAAAGCTAGATCCATTTGTTGTTTGTTGATAAGAACTAATATTTTGACTCAAACCAAAAAAAAAAAAAGAGTTTTAAGTTCTTAATCAGATGATACACGCAATTACAAACATGGGACAAATACGTCCCTTGTCCTCAAAGAGTTAAAAATAAATAAATAAATAAAGTAAAAGGCCGTACCTAAAAGCAGACACTACACAGTGTCTGTTGTTACCTTATTAGGAACCTGACTATCCAGAGTCCAGGGATAAGCCTCACACACTTGCCTGTTTCCTGCCCAATAAGAATGCCATCAATGGCGTCAAGAGTGCCCTTAACAGGAGTGTATGGTATTTGGTGAAAGTGATTAAATGGCCAACTAGATAGCAAGTTTCCATCTCAGCCTACAATGAGAAGTTGCAGGAAAATATGGAACAAGAGCGCATTGGTCTAGTGCATTATCCCAGATAACAGTTTATTGAATGAAATTTGAAATATACTCACAGTGCGCTCCATTTTTTCCTGCAGTTATTCCTGACCTCCCCTGTCGTACATGGGAGCAAAAAGACTTGGCTTATCCATTCGAAATTTTGCATTTATTTGGGTGCCACCATACCTCCCTTTCTTCAGCCCTTTACATTCATGTGCAGGAGCTTTTGGCTTATTTGACAGGCCTGACCAATATGAGCCAGCTACTGAAAAACTTCCATGCAATCATCCAGCACAATATGCAGTTTTTTTTTACAATTTTCCTTAACTCCTTCACCTAAAGAGGCTGAATGTCATCAGGCATTATG
This sequence comes from Staurois parvus, assembly GCF_062004578.1. Lineage (NCBI taxonomy): Eukaryota > Metazoa > Chordata > Amphibia > Anura > Ranidae > Staurois > Staurois parvus. Next base: position 2,334,556 of record NW_028317931.1, on the reverse strand, counting down.
TAACCTTTGTAACCTGCACTGTTTACTACTGCCTTAACGTGAGCCATTTTGCCTTTATAATGTATTTTAGAGTATTTCTTCTTAAGAGCTTTGAACTTAGAATTAATGCACATTGACATTTGTTTCTTCTGACCTGATTTTTTAAGCATTTTGAAATCACATGGGAATTTTGATTTGCATCTCACACAGCAATGCTCACTTGTGTATATTTTTACACTTGCCTGGTTTTGTTTAGCATTTTGGTAAATGCAGCATGTCCTGTTCTGTTGAGTCTGAAGTGCAACCACAAAGCAATAAAGGAGCATCTCAAATGTAGACTGAATGCCCTGAAAGCCTCTTGCACATGACTTCCCTCTGAGGCTTGTGTACACTGACCCAAAAGAATTGGCCTGGGCGACTGGTAGCAACAATGAATACATACCCATATTACATAGAATTTGGATGACATTTTAGAACATTGATGCAAGGTAATGAGTATTTATTTTATTCCTTGCTATACAAGTAGCATACAGCTTCTGTCTTCTCATTTGCCGACCACCTAACTGGAAAAATATGTCATGTTTTGGACATTTATTACTGGGGTTATGACTGTTTTGTTTTTTTCCTTAGGCACCAGACTTTATTTTAAAATTGATCTGAGAAATGGATTCACCACTAGATCACTTTTAGAAGTGTCGGGAGATGTCACCCGCCCCCCACATCACTTCCCAATGGTACCCGGTCTGCACAATTAGTGAGCCTGGGAATTGATCAGGCGCTAGTGGTGACATGGCATAGAGATGAGTGAAGGAAAGATGGCCTCCACTCATCTCTATGGCCTAGGAGGACCGATGTGACGTCATGACGTCACTTCTGGTTCCAGTCAAATATCAACAATGTCATTATTGTTTTTTTTAAACAAAAAATTCAAAAAGACAGTGTAAAATGTAAAAAATCAAATACAATAAATAATAATAATAAAAAATAAATAAAGCACCCCCGGCCCTCCGTGCTTGCTCACAGTGGTGAACACATATGTAGGTCGCGCCCACATATGTAAACAGTGTTTATACAACACATATGAGGTATCATCACAAACATCAGAGTGAGTACAATAATTCCAGCACTAGAACTTCTCTGTAACTTTAAAGTGGTAACCTACAGGAAATTTTAAAGCATTGCCTATGGAGATTTTTAAGTACCATAGTTTGGAGCCATTCCATGAGCGTGCGCACTTTTAAAGCATGACATGTTAGGTATCTATTTACTTGGCATAACATCATCGTTCATGTTTTACAAAAATATTGGTGCATGTATTGTGTTTTGGGGGTTTTTTTGTGTATTTTTTCCGAAAAATTGTGTTTGAGAAACCACTGTGCAAAAACTGTGTGCCATAAAAAATTGCAATGACCCCTATTTAATTCTCTAGGACCTCTGATAAAAATTTTTTAGAATGTTGGGGGTTCTAAGTAATTTTCTAGCTCAAAGTACTGACTTTTACTTGTAAACAAGGCACAGTCCTTGAGTGGATAATCAGCACTGACTTCTGGTAGATCAGAGAGGTAACAGAAATGACAAACCCCCCCTTCCTCCAGTTCATCCCAGCTGTAGAAATAGCAATCTGGTACTCTTCCCCTGTCCAGAGACACATTTGCCACATACATATTTTGTGATAGCATACAAAACTTCCCATTGCCCCTGCTGATATACAGCTGCAATCCAATCACATTATGGTTCCTAAAGTGTGGTATTTTTCCATATAGTGTGGTATGTTGAAAATCGATGTCACCTAAATGTAGGTACATTGGATACTCTTGTGTGTATACTGAATAGAACCAAATCAAACAGATATTCAACCCTAGGCAAAAAGAAGCACTGAATTAAAAGAGCCAACACTGGTGACTAAATGAAAACATATCTATATCCAGTCATTAGTGATGTGATTATTGGTTATGTTGAGATATACATTAATATTCCCAATAGAGGTGGTGTGTTTGCCTAAGATCTTAAATAAACGTAACCCTTGAAAAAATGAATTATAGGCACACAGAGAAAAGTATGACACAACCATATTCTTAATTTATTTGTCTGTCAAAAATAGCATCAAACAAGAGTCCTCTTTCAAAAATTTCATCAAATGGGATTTGTCCATCATCTGTTCTTTAATGGGAAAGTGCTTTAATCCCAGATAGGGACAATGATACCACATAAAACCTTTAATGACATCACTACCCATATTTTGTCTTAGGACAACAATATTAGTAGAACTCCTTTCCCAGAGTTCCATAGGCACTTAAAACAATGACAGTGGTGGGAACTTCTTCAGTGCTCAAACATTGTTTGAGCAATAATAAGTGGCGGACCCATGCTTCCACTAGGTCTGACCTGCCATCGTTGGATCAGACAGCGTTTCACATCATTGGCTATCACTGGAACCTGTAAAGGTAAATATTAGCTAACAAAAGAATAATTAAGTATTTTTTGTGTGGTGTGTTGATTTAAATTTGTCATTTACCTGCAAGCATTGATGGACTGATAAGATATTCAAGGGATCCCCTGAACATGAGGGGGAAGGTAGGTGGAACATGAGCTCCCCCTTGCCACCACCCCTTCCTGTGTACCAAGGGTGCTACAGAGCTTATTCCATTAAGTATAGGACTTTGGTTCTTTGGAGGAACCTCTGTTTCCTTAAAGCACCCCCCACCAAATACTGTGGGCTGGTAAAAACATAGCAGGGGGGGCTGTATGTTTGCTCTTTCCTTGCTGTGGGGTTACCAGTCTGTCTGCCTGGAATGCTAGGGGGGACACTATTTACATTAACCCCCCTAATGATTAAACCATGCATAAAAATTGTTTCAACACCATAGAACGTATGTTGGCAAATGAACAAAGGACAATCCTGTTATTTAACGGAATTCACCCAAAACATTTCAACAAAGATTTATCCAAAGGTCAAAAATAGCTGCTACTGTACTAATTAAATTCATCCTGGCAAGATTCACACTGATAAGATTCACCCAGTGAACTCATACTATGCATAGGAGGAATGTTAATAGAGATTGCTGGACAATAAAGTCACATCTTATTCAAGAAACATAGCTATTTATTTTTACTGGATGAATTAAGCCAGTGAATCCATCCCTTAGTCTTGTCCTTGGAATAGCACTTTATTCTTGTCCACAACAGTACACCTTATATTTATTCAGCATTTCTATGCGCAACACCCATCTTTCTAACCATCTCCCAAAAAGACTCAAAAACACGCAACATCTTTTTTTTTTCTAGAATTTTATTATTAGGAAAGTTTCCACCAGTGAAATTAACTGTGATATAAGTATATGGCTTTTGCATCTTTAATGTTTTGTACACACATGTTCCTTTCATTCCTCTTAAAAAAGTCACTTACAGTCAGGTCCTTTCGACAAGCAGGAGAATTGATTTAACTATGATATGGAAGGAAAGCAATGAATTTTTTTATGGTGAGCTTGAAGCAAAATCAAAGCAGCCTCAAAAAAAGGTGTCCAACATGCTAATACACTGCCCCTTTTGAAGTACATATATACTGTGTATATATATATATATATATATATATATATATATATATATATATATTTACAGTTATATTTAATTTACAAGACTGTAATAATGTAGGTAGGACTGTTACTATTTAAAAATGTTATTCTTAGAAAAGAATGCCCCACAAAAGTTCGTAAAAGAAAAGACAAAACATGATCTAAAGTCATTTTACATCTTTTGAATTATGTTTGCTGGGCTTTATGTTTTCCTCTTTATGTTGTCCTAATTTTACAGTCTAAGTAATAGTGAAGGTAACAAAAAGGTACAAAAAACAAATTTACTCTGTATTCAAAAAGTCAGTTGGGCATAATGTTGAGAGTTTTTGATCCCTCTGGTCCCTTGAAAATGACATGCTGTTTCCTACACACATGTACATTTTGTTCAAGGGATGATGAAAGACCAAAAAACTGCACTCATCTAGTAGCTTATTAATTTCTGATCAAGTATCCATGAGTTCCTGACATTATAAATTGCAACTAGTGGAGTGAATTGTTTACATGTGTATAAGAGAACAAATATGAAGCATATCTGAACTTGTATTTGCGGGTGAATATGTTTAAAATGTGCTTTAAAGCTAGAAATGTTTCAACCATCATTCATTCTTAGAAGAATTGTTGTGTTAAATAATGGACAACAGAGAACTGAACTATCCATTTGAAGTATTTCAAATGGTTCTTTTTTCTGTAAAAGAAAAAAAAAATCTCTCTTGTTTCAGATCTACAGATCCTTTAAACATGTTTTTTTATCCTGTTTTTTAGAAAACAATAACAAATAACAGAAATAAGAATGTAAAATTCATTTATAGAATGGTCACATGGTGATGTTCTGGTATGACACTAAATTATGGGAGGTTTCAGTACATTTCCTAAAGTTTATTTTTTTGTTAATACAAAGCAAAAGGAAAATATTGAAAATTGTTATTACATAGCTACAATAAATATAAAAAATACAACAGTTGGCACATATCGGGGCTAGATGTAACCCTCAGAATTCTTAGAAAGCTTACACCTAAAGTACAGTCAACCAAACCATTTTATTAAAGCGTATGTAAACTCTAACAATGAACTTCTCTTATGTTTTCCCTTTTGGTGTATTTGCCATTAAAAGCATTTTGTTCTACTGTGTCTGTTCTTTAAATGCAAAAAAAAAAAAATCTTTTGATCTTTCCAGAAATGTAAAAGCTGTTCTATGCACACTCCTGAAGGAATATAAACAAAAGGCCACCACCATCTGAGTATAGCAATTTATTAAAAAGCATAAACAATGACATGGATATAAACAGACCAAAATGATGCTGCACTGCTCAATATATAGTGAAAAGCCAATAACTAAAGTTCTAACCATCAATTCCAAATCAAAAGGTAAAATTGAATGAATTCAATCAGTAAACACTGGGCTGAGCACCTCTCACTGTGGCAATAAGGTGAATATAATTCCAGCTATCAAAATGTGACAATATGCACTGATGAATCACATGATAATAACATAAAGTGTGAAATTGCAATCAATCAAGGATAGTTATCCCTAAAGAAGTCACCTGATTCATGATACAACACACCGGGTGGAAGCGTGGTGACATCATTGGACAGCAGTTGGACAGCAGCCGCCATCTTGGTACACCCATCCCTATACTGTATACTATACAAGCCTGTGTGGGTCTGTGGACCTGTTTTTTTTTTTTGCTATGTGAGTAGTTTTTTATCTGTTCTTAGTTCATTAAATCAAAATATACTACACTATGGGAAGTCTCTTTTGATGTATCCCCTTGAGAATGGACCATAGGAGAGGAGTCCTTTGAAGAATTACAGATGAGGAGACATTCAGGAGAATCGCTTTGAAATTTATTGACCACAAGCGCTTGAGACCTGTATAGTTTATAGGCCATCTTTGGAGGTGCATGCTCGCAGGTGGAGGAGCACAAGTGGTGGTCAGCGGTCAACTTATTGATTATTGATGAGTGTCTTTTGCACAACAGACTCTATTGGAACTATTTTTTATGTGATTTTTTGCACATATTTTGCACTCTCATTTTGCTGTTTGTCATGTAGGAGTCTCAGCCAGGTGTTTATTATTCTGATTGTGTATTCCTATTGTTTTCACATTGATTATTATTTATATTATTCACCATTTAGCCTCTCTATCCTAGGAGAGGTGCTCTGTTGAATGTTTATTTATTGATATTACTGTTTGCCCAATATTTGTTTTGTATATATCATTCTGATTGATTGCAATTTCTCACTTTATATTATTATCATGTGATTCATCAGTGCCCATTTTGATATCTGGAATTATATTCACCTTATTGTTAAGGTGAGAGGTGCTCGGTCCAGTGTTTACTGATTGAATTCATTTCATTTTATCTTTTGATTTGAAATTAATGGATAGAACTTTGGTTATTGACTTTTCCCTATATACTGAGTAGTGCAGCATCATATTTGGTTTATTTAGTAGGTTTGTGGGTACACTATTAGGTGCTTGATGCAACTCACCTAGTTTAGCTAGTTATTGGTAGTGCAGGAGGTTTCCTTTCCAGAAATGCATACACTCACATGTATTTGTGAGAAAACACAGGCACATCATTTCTCATAATCCATCTGGGCTCTCAATCATCCCCTGCAGAGTTCAGCAGGAAAACATACCAGGACTGCCAAACTCTGCATGAGATGATTATAACTCCAGAGATTATGAGGGATGATGATTTTTTCACAAACACATTAATGCATGCATGTCATTTGTATGCTTTTCAAATAAATGCTACACTCAGAGGTTGGTGCCCTTAGTTTATATTTCAGTTTTTTCAATTACAATATTTGAAGATACACCCCCATTCTATGATAAGGAGATCACAGCCAATCTGTGTAGTCTATTGGGTTTATTGGACTTTTTATGTAGACTTTTAAAGAGGCCTAAAACATTTTAAGCTACATTGTGCCATTATTGTTTTTTCACACTCTTGAAGAGTCCAATTAGCCCACACAAGAATCAGTCCCTTTATTGTGGAGATAGAGAGAGATAGAGAGAGTGGGAGGGATCCAGTGGTTAAGGAAAAGACAACTGGGCAAAACCAACACTTGTCCAGAAATATTGTGTTGTCCGCCCAACACAAGAAGTCAGGAGCAAAGTGCATTTCTAGCAGATCAACAGATATTTTATGTACTTGCAGGGTCTTTGAAGGGATAAAACATAAGGAAGCGTGTATGTATTGCAGAGATGTACTGCATATTTTTTATTTTTATTTTTCCCTGATGTACACTTTAATTAGAAGTTAGAAAACAACCCATAAATCAAATTATTGAGAAGTCCACTCTGTAGCTTTGAGTCAAGTTGAGTGGATATTGTACAAAAAACACTTACCTCTACCTTCCCACTCTCATAATGTACCATTTCAGGAGCTTTCAGGTCCAGTCCATATCCAGTGGATTTTTTTTATAGTGTTGGAACTAATACAGTAAGTTCAATGGCAATCCCTCATGCCTAGCAGAAAGACTGGAAGAGGACTGCAACCATTGGGCTTTTTCAGTTTTCAGGATTAGTTCTTAAAAAAAGTCTTAAAATCTTGTGCCAAGATTCACATTAGTTATTCACTGAAGAACAGAACACTGTGCTTCTTTAATGGTACCCATTTCTAAGAAACTGATAAGAATGACTCTTAATGAATACTAACACGGCCCAGAAAATGGCTACCTCTTGGTGTAGATGTTGGCATAATCTGTATCATAACATCATTAATACAATATTGTTGCTTCTCTTCTATATAATGAAATTCACCAGTTGGTTACCTTTTTCACAATCAAAGGTTATGCAAACTGCAATAAATAGTGCACAAAATAACAGTGCTCACAATGTGACTTTTATATTAGGAAAGGGAAAACTGAATTTCTTTTAATTCGTGTAATAATGTCCAACAAAACAATGACCATCTGCACACAGACACCGATTTCCTGTTGCAGAAAAGTAATGAGATGGGTAACATATGGTTTCAGGTCCTGGTCTCCCTCTCTAGAGGTGGAGACCAGGAGCTGAAGCCATCTTTTTCCTATCTCATTTCATTTATGCAACAGGGAGTCGGTGTCTGTGTATAGATTGCCATCGTTTTGTTGAAGCCTTCTTGAAGCCAATTCTGTATGTTGTCCGCTGGTCTTTTCACATGCAGATACAGATTTGGAGGGGTATTTGAGCAGTACTATTTTTATTGTTTTGGCCTGTATTAACATACTTTCATTCCTTAATAAATAAAAGAATATTGGACTTGATTTACTAGGACTGGAGAGTGCAAAATCTGGAGCAACTCTTCATAGAAACCAGTCAGCTTCCAGATTTTTTGTCAAAGCTTAATTGAACAAGCTGAAGTTAAAAGCTGATTGGTTTCTATGCAGAGGTGCACCGGATTTTGCACTCTCCAGTTTTAGTAAATCAACCCATTGCCTATTTAAGTGTAATTCTGACTTTTTAGATAGATTTGAGCATGGTTGAAAGTTTTGCTTAGGATTTTATTGCCTGCTGTGGAGATTTCTCCACACTTCCTGACTACAATCATTGGGGCAGGAAGTAAAAGACATCATTTTCAAATGAAACACATTAAAAATCCAATACAAGTCATAATTCTTCCCCAGTTTATCCAACAAGTTTTTTTTTCAATTTAAATATTGTGCTATAAATGTTAATAAAATGTTATCGTAAAGGAAGGAACATAATATTACTGTTAAGCTACTTACAACAAACTAAAGCAGATCTTTTTTTATATCTACTTTTTCTGAAGTAAATTAATCAATTGACCATGGTTCTGAATTTCACTTAAGAATGTTTATGTCATGTATCACTCAGACACTCACAAATCTATGTTTATAGGCTGATGAAGTCTTGTGAAATACTGCTCTAATATTACTATAGTCAATGGACAGTGTATACAATAGGCAAATGTGGGTTCCACAACCGTATTTCAGCTACAATTATACCTAGCAAGTTAATTTTGCAACCATATAATTGGAGGAGAGCAGAAAGCGTTTGATCAGTCTTCAAAAGTATTAAATTGTAATAACCATTTTGATGGCTCTACATCTTCTTACTCAAATATAGGGCAGCATAAAAGTTAAAGGATTACTTAGCTGGCTTAACATAACAGTACCTAATTTAAAAGTACAAATATAATTTTCTAATATTACGGATCTTATTGATATTGTATATTATGTAAACATAAATGAATGTGCTTGTTGCCCATGTACAGTGTTGACAGACATTCTGAGGAAAGAGCTAGTCCAATTCACAAGCAGCTAGGAGCTAGTAACTTTGCTTATGCTGTCTCATGTGTCGCTGATACTACTACTTTTTAATTAGCTGTTTTAATATGAATAGGGCACCTGGCCAAACATGTAGAACATGAAAGAGGTTTCACACTTGCAATAAAAATAAAAAAAACATTTCTTTAATTTCTTAGCCCAGTCATTTCCACATACTTCTAATATTCTACTAACGGATCTGTGCTGCTTGTGAATCCAGTGTGATCAGCATTAGCTGACTTTCTTAGATAGAGAAAAATACTGGGTAACCTTGGTGGGTGCTCTTCTTTTTTCTAATTGTTCCCTTTTCCACCAGTTTAGAAAGCTAAGACACAGTGGGGTTGAGCTACTAAAGGCAAATAGGCTGTGCACTTGCTCCAGAGCTTAGTAAATGAGTAGAAGCTCTGCTGACTTCAATCATCCAATCACATGCAAGCAAAATGCTGTTTTTTTGTTTTGTTTTTTTTTTCCTTGCACCTTATTGAGTATTTTTTGCAAATAGAAGCTTTACCTCATTTATTAAGCTCTGGAGCAACTACATTTTCCTTCAGTAAATCAACCCCAAAGCTGGTTGGCAACATACCTACAGGGCAAAGCAATGGAACATGCCAAGCCACCAGAGAAGAGATTACCTAATAAAAGTGTAATAACCTGATTTAGAGCCCCTGCTGTTGAAAAGAAGGGTATTTACATTTTTTATTTTACAGAAAAAATGGAACATTCCTTTAAGGTGTGTTCCAGTTTCAAAATACCACTTAGTTAATGTCCCTAAAAGCTTGTCATTCATTTGGCCAAGCCAAAGTTGTTAGCTATTTCAGTACCTTAAAAATTTACCCTGGCCACTAGGCCAACAAATATTTCACAATGTACTGTTGCCACCCTTTGATTAAAGGAATATTTCCTTTTTTTGGAAGGGTAGTATGTGCTAGAAATTATATTCCCAAATCCTCTAAAAAAATAAAATAAAATAATAGACACATGGCATAGGGTTGCTTTGATGATCATTTCTCTCTAGCAGAGAGAAACATCTGCAGGAGCAGAAAAAAAGTCTAGGAGAAGAGTACAGTCACTAATAAGGCGAGCAAAGCTGCAGAGGTGGATGACACAGTACAGCTCCCAGTATTGGCTGCTGATGTAATGAGTCCAGGGAAAGTGGTTGTTGGCGAAATTTTGGTGCATGTAGAAGAATGGATGTCCAGGGGCAGTTGAAGTGACATAAACCACAGACAAGGGAGATTTCAGGGACAGAGGCGGGAGGTGGGAGAAATCATGGGATCAAGAGGAAGGAAAAAAAAAAGAAAAAAAGAGAGAAGAGAGAAAACAGATAAGAAAATGAACAGGTCACAAATACAAAGAAAATGTAGCAAAAAAGGTCAACTCAGCATAGCCAAATAAGAAAAAAAATGAAACTAAAAGATGGCAGTTGTTAAAAAAAGTAGCAGAGTTACTGAGGCAAGCCCTGAAGCAGAAGCTGTTAGCAGCAAATTAGAGCTATTAATCACACATTAAGCGCAAGACACCAGTGCAAGAACTATCAGTAAAAAGGCAGCCAATTTAACAGACTTTACAAAAGTTTACAAACCAACTAAGTGAGCAGGTCAAACGTTTGTCCAGTAAGAAGATACTACTCTGCCTTTTTGATGGAGGACCAAGCAACAAAGTGCTTCTGTGCAAAAATTTAAATTGACGCCCTTCCCACCTACATAGTTTTACAGTTAGCTGAAAGATGTATATAAAAAGTATTCTCCCCCCAAAAAAGACGTTACTCCTGCAGACCTGTAACTAAAAACCTAACTTGCTATGACCAAATGATATTCAAACATGCAAAAATGAATTTGTGCTTGTTTGTGTAAGATATCATTATTACTGGTCCTGTATGACCTCAATTGGGGCTGGTTTTGGCCTTTGTTTTTTAAATTGGGTTTACTTTTGTATTTTTGTACTTGCTTTTAAAGCACAATAAAAAAAATCTTAAAAAAAACATGTAAAATGGCATTTGTCCAGTATTTTCTCTATACAGGCTTATACATGACATGACAGTATATCATCATGTAGGTACACCATCTGTACAGCTAGTAGCTCCAGTGCTCTTGAAAATACCTTTTTAAATACTCTTTGGACTCTTTGTAAATACTCTTTGGACTCAACTTCATATATACCTTCAACGGCAATGAACATTTCTACAATATAAGTTTTTTCCAGAAAGCACATCCAGAATATGACTGTATACATTACATTGAAAGAATCATATATATGAGTAAGAAGGTGGGGGAAGGCTGATATATATTTTATGACATAACTAAAGCTCACACGATTTTTACTGCACCAGTTCTTTATATCAAAGTCCATTGGAAGGCCCTTGGCACCTGCTCATGCATGATGATCACAAGTTAATGTACAGGAAGCTTGAATGAGCATTAATGATGTTAAAATCATACTACAGTCATACATATCTCAGAGCAGACATTCACAAAAACAGAATACAGCCTGATCACATGCTATAGAAAATACACCAAAATCTTGGACATGAACGGCATTTTAATAAGTATTATAGTTATTGGTCCATTGTGACATTATACTTTTGTTTAGAGGTTATTGAAGAACAGGAGTCACAAGCGTCACATTAACCTCTCTATTATCCCCTAAATAACACTTGCATTAAAACACATAAAAGCATTACATACAGAGGTGCTGGGAGTGTATCATCCTTTGAAAGGGTATGCCGGGAAGACAGGTTGGTGCAGAGATGAGTTCCCTTGTATTTCCTGTGCTTGGTGTATGGAAAATGGGAAAAGGCAAAATGCTAGTCTGCAGGTTACCTGTATAGCTCTGCAATGTATGATGCACTGCCACCTCTGTATATAGTTGCTTACTATGCTTAAATTTATTAGAAGCATTATACATTAAAGGTTGTTGCTGGGGAGACGGGGGGGCACTCAGGAACACTATACGCTTTGCATTGTGGGGGGGAAGAGGGACAAAGTTAGAATGCTTAGCAAAGTCAGTAGGGGTGTATGGGGCCAAGGAAGCGGATATTCCACTGGGGTGGCAAGGTCAATTTCTAAGTCACTAAGATGTTCTACTACCAACAATTAATCTTTCACCTTACTATGGCTGTGACTATATTCAATAACATTAAAACTATAAAGCATTGTTAGCAGCAAAGTTTGCCACCCCATTATGCTGGCTGTCTACTGACCCCCCCCCCCAACCTAGATTCTGAAT